>NW_020442465.1:2109955-2115956 GCF_000699045.2 Agrilus planipennis
CCCCCCCCCCCCCTTATCGCCGAAATTACTGAACCTACAAGTTTGAGAAAACGCAGAGAATAGTACTTTACCTATAGATTACAAGAAAATTAATAAGAAGTCTATAGTCTAAACATAACGTGGTAAATCTTTCAACAAAACAATATTGTGCGTACTACATTTGCAGTGTTAAATGTATGGGAGAACATGTTCTTTTATCAAACACAATATTAAGTTGGTTTCCGGGTTACTTCTTAATCTATACATCGAAAACTCGATCAACACCATTAAAGACAGTACTACAGTAGGGACAGATATACAGGGACAAAAAATTAGTATGGTTAGATTTGCAAATGATACAGAAGTATAAGCATCTAGCAAGAGGGAGTTTGAGATAGCTTCAAATAAAATAATTTAGATATCTAGGAAGTCAGATAAGTCAGGACGGAAGGAGTAGTAGGGATATAAAGCAGAGGATAACGCATGGTCGCGTCGCCTTCAATAAAAACAAGTCACTTCTTTGCTCGCGAACGATTAATTTAGAAAATCGAAAAAGATTGTTAAAGGTGTATGTTTGAAGCGCGACGCTGTACGGGTGCGAAACATGGACTGTGGAAGCGGCAGAAAAGGAAGGTTAGAAGCGTTCGAAATGTGGTGTTACAGCGGGTAGAGAAGGCTAGAGATGAAGAGTTATTAGAAGTAATAGATGAACGGAGGACCCTATAGAAGTCAATGAGAAATAGACGAGGTAGGTTGGTAGGACACCATCAGGCATTAAGTTCTAGTCAGGGACATATTAGAGGCATAAGCAGGAGTTAAGAGGAGTAGAGGTAGATACTGTTCGAGAATTGTTAAGGATGCGGGTTGTTCTACTTTTGAGGAGATTAGGACTGACGACCATATGATGATGATTGTAATTGTGCGTGTTAGGGACTAATTTGGGGGGAAGCAAAAAACATACAAAAAGCGGGACAATCTTCAGGAATCGATTCCCTTAACAGACGAACTATTTTTATATCTAAGTTTAAGTTTAATCTGACTCCCACTCGGGCAGTTTTTTATCAGTCATGTTTCAATTGTTTTAGGAAGGACAGATTGATGCCTTTTCGGACATAAACCACGAAGGACCATTTCCGCCCACGTTACCACCACCGCCTCCATCCCCAAATGGTAAGACTTGTTCATGCTCTGAACCCGAAAAGAATTGCTGTAACTTTCTTTTTAACGGCATTCAAGGAGAAGGATCTTGGCCAAAAGGTGAAAAGGGAGATAGAGGACCTCGCGTAAGTCGTTTAACTATAACTTTAAAAATATACAAAATCTAACATCCACGTTTTAATTACATCATTAGGGTCCACCTGGAGAATCTATAAGGGGACCGCCGGGACCACCTGGTCCTCCTGGGCTTCCCGCGCCTGCATTAACAGAGGTAAAATTAACATTCTTACTTTATTAAAGAAATAACTAATAACGCATTACGACCGTCATTAAATAGCACTTTTACTACGGTAGGAATATAAACGTTTTCAAAATTTTATCCTCGTAATTTAAATAGAATTTGTTGGAATTTGGGATTAAGGTGCTTGATCACTTCCGCACTTGTCAAATTACATTGGACACTTCTAATGAATCTTAAAATTTAAAAGAAGTAGTTAGTAAAAGTGATTGCGAGATCCAAAATATATCTAAATCCACATTACAGAGTTGCTGAAAAAGTGTAATGAGGGCGAATATGCTAATTACTTAAAAAGCTTTCTATAAATATTAAAATTAAACTGTATTAAATTTGTTAGTTATTCTTTACAATAAACCTCAAACCTAACTAGCTGACCCGGCAGACTTCGTACTGCCTCAATCGATATATAAAAGACCTTAACTTTTGTATAAAATAAGCTTGGTTAACAGATGTCAAATATTATGGTTGCGTTCAGAAATTTAATTTGTGACAAAACTTAAGNAAAAATTAATTTGTTACAAATAATCTGAAAAATAGTTAACGACTTTCATAATTATTCACTTTTAAACCTTCTCTGGACTTCCACAAGTAATTCAAGACCAAAATTAGCCAAATCGGTCCATCGGTTCACGAGTTTTAACGAGACTAACGAACAGCAATTCATTTTTATATATGTAGATTTATGTTACATTTTGTTACACATTGTGTTATTTATGTAAGCGATAAGTGAGCACTTTTGATTGTAATATCAATAGCAAATTTAATTACAGAACGACAAGAAGAAGAAGGTATTATATGTATTTCAGGTTTTAGTGTTAAAGGTGACAACAAAATTCCCCTAAAAACAAAAAAGCCTATGTATGAAGTGCCACAGTACCTACTATAGATGAATTCACAGATTTAGTACAAGTTTTATTAACCTTTATGAAACTAGTAACACTAAATCAAAAAAATGTCCACATTTTGCTACTATTTAACTACTGGCTCCCTTGAAACAGTATTCAGTGTCTGTAAATACGACATATACATATTATACGAGTGAGAATACCATTTCCAGAGACAAACTATACAACCCTGCTAAATGGCTGTCCTACTTGATTTATGGTTAAGATAGAATAAATTCTACCCGTTGGAGAACTGTCGTTTTTGCCTTCGAAAATAATAGTTTTGTTAGTACCTCAGTTTTCAACACGTTCATAAGATTATCCAGTTTCTTCATGAGTAATTTTTACACTTAAAAAAAAATAATTTACATTTTAGTCATTTATTCAGCAGTGGCATAATCGGCACATTAAGGGATTTTTATTTATTATGTAAATCAATAAAGTACTACATTGTTATCATCTAAAGCAGGCGTAGTGATGACTTACAAGAACTTAAAGCTTTCCCGATTCTCTATTAATTAAATTCTTCTCGTGAATGAAGTGATCTTCAAATATGACTCAAGCTGCAATTTCATCTCGAATGCCATTGATGGAGTTATTTTATTCTGACGAACCAACTGTGCCACGGCTCAATATTGATCGAACAAATTTCATTTTTACGTCTAATAGAACTTATTCGAGTAAATGCCTTTAATTTTCCATTATTAGTAAGTATAAGTGTTCAGCAAATGATTCCTCTCCACTTATTGAAACCTATAAACTTCAGTTTTAAACCACTGAACCGATTACGTATCATAATCCGTAAATTATATTATCGTACGGCTATGTCAACAGATAACTACACAAATTGGGCAGAAATGCATGCCATAGTATTCAAAGACTAAGACTAATTTTTGCTTTACCTGTATAAGGTATATGTTAGACTGTATTATGCTGTTACATGAACATGACCACGAGAGCAGTCACTTCCTTCGTGTTGTCTTTTCCTATCCTAGCCTTATGAAGCACATCATCATCATAAGATCGTCAGTCCTAAGACTGATTGCATTCGCACTTCTATTCTTTCTTATCCTGATCTAACTTTCGCATTTCCCTAAAACTAGGACATCCCATATCCTTAACTATTTTTGAACAGTAATCCAATCTAGGGCTACCTCTACTCCTCTTAACTCTTGTTTCTACCTCTCATACGTCTCTGACTAGACCTTCATGCCTGAAAAGGTTTCCTACTAACCTATCTCGCCTATTTTTTATTGACTTCCATAGAGTCCTCTGTTCTCCTATTCTTTCTAATACCTCTTCATCTCTAACAATAACCTAACCTTCTCTATCCACGAGATCCTCATCATTTGCCGGTAACACCACATTTCGAATGCTTCTAACCTTTCCGCCGCGGCCACCGTCCATGTTTCACACCCGTACAGCGTCGCGCTTCAACCATACACCTTTAACAATCCTTTCCGAATTTCTATATTAATCATTCGCTAGCATAGAAGTGACTTCTTTTATCTGACTTCCTAGATACCTAAAAGAAATGGTTCTTCTAATCTTTCGTCTCTTTCCTTACTTTTTCTTCCCTTGCATACCAGTATTTTTATTTTACTTTTATTTATTTTCATACAGTACTTACACATAAGGATCTTTTGGTTAGATATGTATTTTCGATAGATACCTAACAGATAAATTATTTAGAATGTATAAGAAAGTGATACAGGAAGTTTAAAGTACATGGAAAACTTTCACTAGTTTTGCCATTACCAGGGTTTATGAGTTCTAACATTTTCACACATTTGTAGAAAAAACTGTACCTGTCACCAAACAGCAATGCAGAAGAACAGGTTCTATTTTATATGGATATCTTCTGTCATTTATTTGTAAATTATCTCAGTCTGTTGCAGTTTCTGATCAGAGAGAGCATTGAGAAAAAATCCTCATCTATCATATCGTAAAGCAAAACAAATTAATCAACTTTTTAAATACTGGTTTCTGTTATGAACAAAAATAAATCAAACATTTGAATAGCAAATGAGGAACTGTAAAACAAAATAAAAATTATTGTGGAAATGTTTCTGAATTCAAACAAAACAATTAGACTTCTGTGCACTTTGCTTTTTGTTTTTTTTTTTTGATAGAAAATTTTCCTTGATGACGTCCTGTAATTAATTAGGATCCTTCTTCTAAACTATGTATGCAAATACATATATATATATCTGCGTAATTTTCCTATTGCAGAAGTAATTCTCCAATATACATAATATTAACCTTGATTCGCTTCAATCACAGCAATTACTCTCCAGAAGGTTCGGTTACAAACAGGAAATAAAACGGGTAGACATCGAGGAAGTGCAGGCACTTATTGATAAATGCCGCAATTAAATATTAACAAAGTTAGGAAGTAAAGAAGATACATAAACACGATACTTAATAAGAACATAAAATCTATAAAGTTGTTAACCTTGTCGAAATGTTAATATTAAGATTATTTATTTATATACGTAGGCCTACAGTACGTAACAAAAGCAGCAGGATCAATAAATATACCTAAGTTTTATCCTTTGATATGAGAAAGACCAATCTGTATTGTTTAGATTTATGTATCACCAAATTACATACTAAACAAAAATTACTTACGAACATTAAATTATTAATTAGCAATATGAAGAAATTTCCCCAATCGCTTTGTATACGTACTGTAGTGGCTAACAAAAATTAGGCAAAATTTTAAAAAGAATTGTAAATATACTAACGATAGTTAATATAGACAGAAATGGAAGAGAAGAATCTCATGGATGATACACAAAAAGGCTACAGAAAAGAGGGATGCTGGATACATTATACATGGTAAAGACGGTCATTGAGGTAGAAACAAAGAAAGATAAAGGAGAAATCTTCCTATTCTTTACTGATATAAAGGAGCCTTTAGAGGAGGCAGGATAAACAGAAAGAAAATATGGAGGATAATGGAAGAAAAAGAAAAGTTAAGGAAAAGAATAGAAGAAATATATGAAGCAACATCATTTAAAGTGTGATTCAATGAAGGAATTTTTGAAAAAATTCACACGAGTAACGGGATGCGAAAAGAATGCCTCTTGAGTACAGCTCTTTTCAGCATAGCTTTTGCGGATCTAGAAAATACAATGAGGAAAGTTCAAATGAGAGGAGTATTTATGGAAAAGAAGAAAGTATGGACAGTATCTTACGCGGATTAGATAGAATTGATGGCGAACAAGGAAGAGGGGATGACAGAAAAGAGGTCTAGATATGAACACGGATAAATCGAAGATAATGAGAGGCAGAAAGGGTGGTGGAAGAACTAAAAAGACAATATTTATATGGGAAGGAAAAGAAATTGAAGAAGTAAAAATGTACAACTACCTAGGCTACTTCATACAGAAGAACAACGGAAACAAAGAGCCAATCATCATCATCATAAGGTCATCAGTCCTTAGACTGGTTGGACACGTACCTCCACTCTTTCTTATCCTGAACTAATCTTCGCATTTCCCTAAAACTAGAACAGCCCACATCCTTAACTATTTGCGAAGAGTAATCTAATCTACCTCTACCCCTCCTAACTCCAGTTTCTGCCTCTAATATGTCTCTGACTAGACCTTCATGCCTGAGAAGGTGTCCTACCAACCTATCTCGCCTATTTTTTATTGACTTCCATAGAGTCCTCTGT
>NW_020442465.1:2117643-2125552 GCF_000699045.2 Agrilus planipennis
AACACGAGTATCAAACTTTTTCTTAGACTTTCCAAAGTTACAAGTCTTGCTTTCCTTTTTTTTGTTGCTATTAGGGAATACAAGCACGAATGTTACGTTTGCAGTTTTACATTAAATTATTACTGGACCGGATATTACTTAGGAATGGTATAAGTTTCACTCCAACAATTTTTAGATACAGTTCACTAGTTCCAAAAATTAATTTGTTACAAATAATCTGAAAAATAGTTAACGACTTTCATAATTATTCACTTTTAAACCTTCTCTGGACTTCCACAAGTAATTCAAGACCAAAATTAGCCAAATCGGTCCATCGGTTCACGAGTTTTAACGAGACTAACGAACAGCAATTCATTTTTATATATGTAGATTTATGTTACATTTTGTTACACATTGTGTTATTTATGTAAGCGATAAGTGAGCACTTTTGATTGTAATATCAATAGCAAATTTAATTACAGAACGACAAGAAGAAGAAGGTATTATATGTATTTCAGGTTTTAGTGTTAAAGGTGACAACAAAATTCCCCTAAAAACAAAAAAGCCTATGTATGAAGTGCCACAGTACCTACTATAGATGAATTCACAGATTTAGTACAAGTTTTATTAACCTTTATGAAACTAGTAACACTAAATCAAAAAAATGTCCACATTTTGCTACTATTTAACTACTGGCTCCCTTGAAACAGTATTCAGTGTCTGTAAATACGACATATACATATTATACGAGTGAGAATACCATTTCCAGAGACAAACTATACAACCCTGCTAAATGGCTGTCCTACTTGATTTATGGTTAAGATAGAATAAATTCTACCCGTTGGAGAACTGTCGTTTTTGCCTTCGAAAATAATAGTTTTGTTAGTACCTCAGTTTTCAACACGTTCATAAGATTATCCAGTTTCTTCATGAGTAATTTTTACACTTTAACATAAAAATAATTTACATTTTAGTCATTTATTCAGCAGTGGCATAATCGGCACATTAAGGGATTTTTATTTATTATGTAAATCAATAAAGTACTAAATTGTTATCATCTAAAGCAGGCGTAGTGATGCCTTACAAGAACTTAAAGCTTTCCCGATTCTCTATTAATTAAATTCTTCTCGTGAATGAAGTGATCTTCAAATATGACTCAAGCTGCAATTTCATCTCGAATGCCATTGATGGAGTTATTTTATTCTGACGAACCAACTGTGCCACGGCTCAATATTGATCGAACAAATTTCATTTTTACGTCTAATAGAACTTATTCGAGTAAATGCCTTTAATTTTCCATTATTAGTAAGTATAAGTGTTCAGCAAATGATTCCTCTCCACTTATTGAAACCTATAAACTTCAGTTTTAAACCACTGAACCGATTACGTATCATAATCCGTAAATTATATTATCGTACGGCTATGTCAACAGATAACTACACAAATTGGGCAGAAATGCATGCCATAGTATTCAAAGACTAAGACTAATTTTTGCTTTACCTGTATAAGGTATATGTTATATTGTATCATGCTGTTACATGAACATGGCCACGAGAGCAGTCACTTCCTTCGTGTTGTCTTTTCCTATCCTAGCCTTATGAAGCACATCATCATCATAAGATCGTCAGTCCTAAGACTGATTGCATTCGCACTTCTATTCTTTCTTATCCTGATCTAACTTTCGCATTTCCCTAAAACTAGAACATCCCACATCCTTAACTATTTTTGAACAGTAATCCAATCTAGGGCTACCTCTACTCCTCTTAACTCTTGTTTCTACCTCTAATACGTCTCTGACTAGACCTTCATGCCTAAGAAGATGTCCTACTAACCTATCTCGCCTATTTCTTATTGACTTCCATACAGTCCTCTGTTCTCCTATACTTTCTAATGCCTCTTCATCTCTAACCATAACCTAACCTTCTCTATCCACGATATCCTCATCAATTGCCGGTAACACCACATTTCGAATGCTTCTAACCTTTTCCGCCGCGGCCACCGTCCATGTTTCACACCCGTACAGCGTCGCGCTTCAACCATACACCTTTAACAATCCTTTCCGAATTTCTATATTAATCATTCGCTAGCATAGAAGTGACTTCTTTTATCTGACTTCCTAGATACCTAAAAGAAATGGTTCTTCTAATCTTTCGTCTCCTATCTTTACATTCGCTCTTTCCTTACTTTTTCTTCCCTTGCATACCAGTATTTTTATTTTACTTTTATTTATTTTCATGCAATACTGTTTTGTCAATACTGCTACCATTTTATTTAGAGTTATCTCTAACTGCTCCTTTGCTATATGCTAATACTGCTATATAATCTGCAAATCTAAGCAGACTAATCTTTTGCCCTTCTATATCTATCCCTACAGTTGAACTGTCTTTAATGATGTTTTTCGCGTCTTCGATGTACAGATTAAAAAGTAGGGGTGCATCCCTGTCTGACTCCCTTTTCTACCTTGCTGCTCCTGCTCTACAACTGCGTGTTACTCTTTATACAAACTAAGTATCACTCTTCTGTCTCTGTAACTCATCCCTACATTTTTAAATGTATTTAACAGCTTGTCCCATTTAAAATTGTCGAAAGATTTTTCTTGAGGACATCTGTTAAACAGGAAAATTGGGAGCAAATAAAGGGATTGGTGATTTTTAGTTAGAAATATATGGGAACTTATTAAAGGATGTATTTGAATTAGAAATAAGAAAACTTATTAATCAGCTAGTAAACTTTCTAAAAGNTATTTTCATGCAATACTGTTTTGTCAATACTGCTACCATTTTATTTAGAGTTATCTCTAACTGCTCCTTTGCTATATGCTAATACTGCTATATAATCTGCAAATCTAAGCAGACTAATCTTTTGCCCTTCTATATCTATCCCTACAGTTGTACTGTCCTATTTGTCCCATTTAAAATTGTCAAAAGCTTTTTCTTGAGGACATCTGTTAAAAAGGAAAAAATTGGGAGCAAATAAAGGGATTGGTGATTTTTAGTTAGAAATATATGGGAACTTATTAAAGGATGTATTTGAATTAGAAATAAGAAAACTTATTAATCAGCTAGTAAACTTTCTAAAAGGAATACGTATCTACTTTTTACATTCCGTAGGCTAACAAATGACCGATGAAGAAAGTTTCCTTAACACGAGTATCAAACTTTTTCTTAGACTTTCCAAAGTTACAAGTCTTGCTTTCCTTTTTTTTGTTGCTATTAGGGAATACAAGCACGAATGTTACGTTTGCAGTTTTACATTAAATTATTACTGGACCGGATATTACTTAGGAATGGTATAAGTTTCACTCCAACAATTTTTAGATACAGTTCACTAGTTCCAGAAATTATCCAGATTCTTGAGTTCACTAAAGCCCTCTTTTACTGTTTTGAATTTCAGGAAAAATCAGTCCCGCAAACCTTTACTAGGGTTCCGCACCTCAAAAGGAAAAAAAGGAACCCTTATAAGATCATTTCGATATCGGTCTGTCTGTCTGTCAAGGCCCTTCTTCTCAGGGACGCATGGAGATTGAAATTAATGTAAAATACTCAGCACAAGTAGCAATTTTTTAATTGTAATTATATGTTTTGCGGACTGAGGGCAAACTTACGACATACATCGGAAAAAGCGGGAAAAATCTTCTTGAGTCGATTCCCGTGACCGTCGAACCATTTACATACCTACAAGTTTGTACAGAACTCTTGGTGCACTAGGTCCGAGTTTTATGTGTATGCGGTATTACACACAATTCTGGATTTATATTTTTTTAAGAATATCTAACTGTTTCTACGTAAATATTTCCTTGAAACACAACTACTGACGGACCATTTTGAAATCCTTCCGATGTAAAATAAAAAAAAATCACCCTATCTCTTTCGAATCCATTAATACGAAGCACAATGGTTTTGTACTGATAAATTACTATATATATGTGGGTCTAACGTTGATGTTTCTTGTTAAGGGTGGAGATGGGATGTGTTCTTGCAACGTGAGCACCTTCGTGGATTACCTCCTACAACAAAAACTGCTACCGGGCCCGCCAGGATCGCCGGGGGCCGATGGAAAAGAGGGTCCCGCAGGAACACCAGGCCTACCCGGTTCACCGGGTGAACGCGGATTGCCAGGATATACGGGAGACAAAGGAGAGCGCGGGGACAGAGGTCCACCGGGACCTCAAGGTAAACTTACTTTAGAAATATGCGGCACATTCGTATCAACTAACCGCAATAATTAATCTTTCAACAGATTGTACAATAGAGGTAGTTCGGAATCTCATGAGCCTTCCTTGAATTGCACAGTGACAATATTCTACCCGTTCACTGATTTCTGCCTCTACCTAATTATTGTTTTCAATTTAACTGACACTTCATCTTTGTTCGTAATCTACAATTGGAACGCAATAACGTTCACTTCTTACGGATGAGAAGGTCCATGATAATTTGAAATACCTCTACCTTCTGTTAAATATATCCGAAATATATTAATATATATGTAACCAGTGGCGTTTCACGTACCTTTAAGATTGATATTATCGATAAAATTTAATATAATTAATTACTCCTTTTTTCATTAATTCTTTCATTATACTTACTCGTATAAATATTGAAAAGGGCACAAGGATATTTTTGCACTCTTACACCCGATCTTCACTTATGTTTCTTTCTATTTTAACCTAAAGTTTTGTTACCGATGTTTTTTCAATAGGCCCCACTGGATCTAGAGGAGATCCAGGTCCTAAGGGTGAAAGAGGGGAACGGGGAGAACCTGGCCCCCCAGGGCCTCCAGCACCCATACAGTATGACAATTTGGACGTTAGCAATGTAAGTACCACTATAAAGAAGTTAATTATAATAATAACATTGCTTGTATCCGTCTTCTTATCTCGTTAATAGCCTAGCTGGAAAACTCGAGGGGTATTCAAGGTAATTTTTTAATTGTATGAACCAAAAGATACAAACTAGCAGAAACAATTCATGTTTATTAATTTTAAGATTTCTTTTCCAATCTTAAACAAATTCATAAAATTTTCTCAAAATAATAAAATAAAAAAAATTGACATTTTATTACTTTGTAGACTTTTTTGCATAATTAACTATAGTTATTAGTATCCCCTCACTTAATAAGAATACACATGTAATCCTTAAAGCGTTTACGAAACACGGACGATAGAATGTTATTTGAAGTCAAAATAAATCTCTTAGGATGTTCTTCCGGGCAGTATAACAAGAACAGGAATTCCCGGCGAAAAAGGGGATCGCGGTGAAAGGGGCCCCGTTGGTCCTCCAGGAGAGCGAGGATTCAAAGGCCAAAAAGGCGAAAGAGGCGAACTGGGGTCCAAAGGGGAGAAAGGAGATAAGGGACATCCTGGAGATAAAGGAGCCCGTGGAGCAAAAGGCGATCCAGGTGAACCAGGTACGTATTATCCTTAATTATACAAATTAATGGATGCACGACTAACCCAACTAGCCTTTGTAATACTTCCTTACCTTCCTTCTATTTTAATTACAGACCATCAGTTCATTATTAAGAGCAAGGCACCTACTTAATTAAAACAAATTGCAAACGTTTACATGAAACGATTTTCATAATTGTGTAAATCTACATATTTAATAGAAATCTAAAATTCCTGTGGGACTTAACCGAGAAGAGTAGAAATAGGGTTACTTAATGTATTACGCGAGTTTTAAGAGCGTCACCAAGTTGTGCTCGACAAGTCGCTGCGCAGGAAGGTGGTGCGCATTCCATATGACGCGTAAGCAAGAAGATTTTGTTTGTGTTTGACAATTGACAATGGGGGGAAGATTGTAGGAATAGAGGGCGCCACATATATGATCTATTTACACTTAAATTTCGTTTCAGGTTAAGCTGGTTAAGGAAATTTTTGAATGGTTTCTGTTAAAGTCACAATAATAACACTGTAAATAGAAAATATTACAAATGGGGCAGTGAACGCCATCTGTAGCACGATGCTACATTTTAGGATTACGTATGCTCCAACAAGGTCCACTTGTGTGGATATCTACTTGCTGAAAACGAATCCCGGCGTAGCCAACCTCAACGTGATAAGCACGTTAGTTTAATCGAATAAAATAATTATAAAATACAGACCACTTCGAATTATTTTATTCGATTAAGCTAACGTGCACAAGTGGACCTTGTTGGAGTGCTACAGATGGCGTTCACTGCGCCATTTGTAGTATTTTCTAAAACGTACTGTTAAGACAGCAGGTAAAAGTTGGTCTGTGTTCTGTCGGAGCTGTCTGCGACGCGCTGATGAGATCCACAAAGATCGAAATCGCGATCCGCTCTGGCAGTTTCGACAGAATACAGACCACTTCGAATTATTTCAACACTGTAAATGTTTATGTACTTCTTCTATTGTTTGCTCAGAAAATTCATCTTATACTTTAACAGATATTTTTCTAAGATTTTAATTTCCTTAGCAACTTGCATTCTCCAGAATCAGAAATAGTATCCATTTTCTTTACATTCCGACACTGTTCACTTTGTCATTTTCGTTAAATTTTATAAAACTCGGAAATTTATTTAGTCTGTCTCTTTTAAACTTACGAGATTTACATTAAGCTATCCTGTTGTCAAGATAAATCTTAGGGGAGAAATGGTAAAAATCTTCTCCATTGGTTTGTAGTCGCTCATCGCGCAGCAACTCATGCGTTGTTTTTCCTTTTTTACTCATAACGCTTTTCATACCTATTCGTTTCGGATTAAACTTTTCGTCTTAATGGCGGCTACAGTAGGCGCTGCGCTGGGTGAAATTATGATGATTTTCATTCACTTTTTAAAATTACATCATCTTTAATCAACAATTTTAAATTTACGAAATTTCCTACTCTTTAAGCACTACAAATTGGTAACAGATTATAAATGCTTGTTCGTATTATATGAGTGCGATGCACAATTAATTTTTTACTTATTTCAATTCCAATTACATCAGACAAATAATTAAATGTTTATTAATGTGGTAATAATATTAAAATTGAACAGCAAACATTTCCCTAACTAACCATTAGTCGTGTAAACATAATAACGATAAACAAACATCGAGTTTTATGTTATGATCCATTTGATTTTATTCTGTTTTAATACTACGTATTCAAAATAAATTATGTACACAAAACAATGGACCCCCACGAATACCTTTAAGAAATGAATTAAATAGCTAATTCTAAAAATAAAGTATTCAAATACCCATTTAAGCGTGTTGTACTTAATTGTAAATTCGTCGACTTAAGTGGCTATTAAAGTTCTTGCACACTAAGTAACTTTCAAGTAGGTCAAATAATTTTAGAACTTAGTGTAAGATTATCGACAAATTTCATCAAGTCGTATTAATAATACTAGGCACTAACTATAACTATTAGTTACGTTACCTAACTGAAAGTTTGACGGCAATAAATGAAAACAAATCAGTTGAGTTGACCCATTTTTAGCCACCAAAGTCTTTATTGGGATTTAAGGAGAATAACAAATGATTGGGAGATAAACGAGATTACAACTACGATTATACTTCGTTTACTTTCTGTAGCGATGTGACCTTCAGTATGACCGGCGCAAAGTAGAAAAGAACACCAAAAAAGTTTTATTAACATCTATGAATAAACTATAAATCTGTTGTGACTTACAATTAGTTTACAAAACTGCCTCTTATCTTGAACTATGAACTTCAGCCAGGAAAAAACATTGAACGTATACTTCATTTACTTTCTGTAGCGATGTGACCTTCAGTTTGACCGGCGCAAAGTAAAAAAGAACAGCACTAGGCCAGAAAAGGAAGGAGACAACTCTCGGCCAAACTCTTAACCGGTGAGGAGCGTATAATCCGTACAGTACTACACGGAAAAATTGACCATTTTATCCACTACAATTGCATTGCTCAAATGTGCTGTTATTGGTACCATTTACTACTGAAAATATC
>NW_020442465.1:2126112-2134262 GCF_000699045.2 Agrilus planipennis
TTCCTCAAAATAGAATAATTCATAACCTAAGTTTAGTAATTTAATAGTGTTTTTAAGTTTTAGTGTAAATAAATAGTTTTTGTCGTTATCAGTCTTAGAAGTTAATTTTGTTAAACCCACGAACATTACAATATGTATAATAGGCGCACAAATCAATTCAATAAAGAACGTTAAATTGTTGGTTGGCAATGTATTGAAATCACAATTCACAATCACGTTTATCTACTATAATTTGACTATTTGCCCCTCTCTCCGTAATTAAATCAAGCATCAATAAAATTAGAATTATTGTGGATTTAGCAATTTGTTGAACATCTCTGAAAGTCTATAAAGGTCTGCCGCACTGTTTCAGTAATTTCAGAGACCAGCAAGGCCCTCGTATAAATATTTTAAACGCAGCTGTCAGTGTACATTACGCTGATATATTTTGTTCAAAGAAATACCAGCAGCGGAGGTCTTCACCCGATCTTTTTAATAATTAATTCGACCGAAACGTGCTAGCCTGCGCGATCCCGACACGTAGAAAAGAAGTCGGTGTAAAACATTTAGTTCAAACGGAGAGAATTTATTTTATCCCACTTGCGGTAGGTAGCATTTTAAAATATGTATTCGATCCCCAACCCTTTACAACTGTGTAGAGGTTGAGGGAGGATGTTAAAATGCTGGACGTGTTATCCCTTTTTACTCTTTAACGGTTACTTCAGCTCGCACAGTCAATGAAAGGGGTAGTGCGAATGCCAACGTTTGAATTATTCAAAGAACAAGATGTGGAAATGGAAAACGCTTCCCAATTTGTCAACGAATAAACGATTATATATCACTAGATTGATAAATGAATGAATTTAAATGTACAACCAACACGATTAATATACATATTAAAAATACCGTAGGTCATTTATGTTTAACAAGCCTCGATAAATTGGAATTGTAACTGGCTATTATAATTACTGAAATTGTTTTAAAAGGGAAGGATGGACTACCTGGTCTTCCTGGAGTTGATGGCCTGCCATCTCCGAAGGGCGAGAAAGGAGATACCGGAAGTCCAGGACCTCCAGGGCCTCCTGGAGTTTCCCTGTATACTCCAGGTAGATATATTATGACTAATATTATTGCTGATTTATATTAAAACTGGTTGTTCTTGTTTTGCAGGTAACGGAGAATTAATTGCTGCTGAACGAGGTCCAAAGGGTGATAAAGGAGACAAAGGAGAACAAGGAGAACGTGGATTAGATGGAACCCCAGGAGTTCCTGGTGTAAAGGGTTCACAAGGATCATTGGGACCGTCAGGACCCAAGGGCGAAAGGGGAGCTCCTGGACCTATTACCGTCACCAACGCCACTACTAATCAAATTATCACAATTAAGGTGAAACGGTTAAGAAAAATAAAAAATGTTTGTTCTAAATATTTTATGACATAGGGTGAAAAGGGAGACATGGGACGCAGAGGACGTCGAGGAAAACCAGGTCCTACCGGCCCGATAGGCCCTCCCGGCAAACCCGGACCTCCTGGGGAAATAGGACTACCAGGGTGGATGGTGAGTGTCAAAATAGTTTATGGTAACTAATTTAAAATAAATATTTCTTTGGTTTTGCTAAACCAGGATAATTTCAAGGTAACTGTGAATGTTCCAATTAAATGATATTACGTCATACTATTAATATTTTAAACCAATAGGGTCGTCCAGGATCTCCAGGTATTCCGGGTCCAAAAGGGGATAAAGGAGAGCCTGCCGATTTTGAAATTGTACGTTCTCTTGATGTTTCAAAATATAGAATAATTCAACATCTTTTTAATAACATACAGATAAAAAATTTGCATGGTGAAAAGGGAGATAAAGGTGAACCAGGAAAAGATGGTACACCTGGACGCGACGGTTCTCCTGGTCCTCCCGGACCTCCCTCTAACGAAAATGCTAAGTACGTTCCATTACCAGGACCTCCAGGTCCTCCAGGGCCGCCGGGACCACCAGGAGTTCCAGGAACCGCAGGTTTACCAGGACTATCAATCACAGGACCGAAAGGGGAACCTTCTTACGGTGAACCACACTTTTTCTCAAGACCAGGTAAGTAACCAAATAGTTTAATAATTCGATAGGTAATAGTGATAAGTAATAATGTAACATTTTTAATAAATTGATATTGCCTTATAATCCTTTCAAATGAGCTTATTTTGACGCTGCTGAAGGATATAAGAGCAGTTTAGAAGAATTAAAAGCTCTGCGAGAATTAGAAGAACTGCGAGAAATGAAAATAAATGCAGGTGAAAAACATAATACTTCCACTTCGACTTCTCATATTTTACCACTTCTCAAGCAAAATTTAACTTTTTATCATAAAATCATTTCCTTCCCAGGAAGGGCATCCGCAAGTCCACCTACATATTTAGAACCTGAAGCCCTAAGACAAGAACTGAAAGTAGTACCCGGTGCCATAGTTTTTCGTGATAGACAGTCGATGTTGAGGGTCTCTCTCGTGAATCCGGTTGGCACTATAGCATACATCATGGAAGAAGAAGCACTTCTTGTACGCGTAAACAACGGGTGGCAGTACATTGCGGTAAGAAATATTTTTTTATTGCAAATCAGAATGTTTTGTGACCGAAATCATTGTGAAACGTTAGAAAGAAGGGGGTAGTAATGCGAGGAAAAGGGACAGGTAAATGGTTCATGTGCAGAGTATATTATATAAGAACAAAGGCTTTCACGACCGGAATCCATAGTAGAATGAAGATTCGGGCTATAGGGCCGTGGTCTAAGTGAACTATTCTATCCAGACGTTTCGTCAGCTATTGCGGCCGACATCCTCAGTGGTAGTGCTGCGTTGACAACGTGAACGTAGATTATATCGCGACTCCACCCAGCCGCTGTCGAGACTTCGAGATATAATCTACGTTCACGTTGTCAACGCAGCACTACCACTGAGGATATCGGCCGCAATAGCTGACGAAACGTCTGGACAGAATAGTTCACTTAGACCACGGCCCTATAGCCCGTATCTTCATTCTACTAGAGTATATTATCTTTAAACTTTATAATAATGCACCTACCATCGTAGGTGTGTTTATATGTTTGACCCCCACTTAGTTGGTCATAACCCAAAACGACACCCTACGGTTAAAGATTGTAGAAAAACGGTAAAAAGTGCGGGAAATGCTGCAAATAATCCAAATCTGGATGTAATAAAATAACAGTCTAATATAATAATTGGAATAAATAAAATCGGGAAAATATGAAAATTATTCTTCCATATAACTTGCCAATGACGGGATTTTCACTATTTCTAAATAGGGTCAGTGACAAAATTAAAGCCTGAGTTTACGTTTAATATAAATATAAGCAAAACCGTAAAAACATCATATGACATTATTTTTCTATCATATATTTTAATAATAACTTCATAAAAAACATTACTTTACAGCTCGGATCGTTACTACCACTTTCGACAACCACGTCCACCACACACCTGCCTCCAGTCACATTACCCCAAATTCGACCACCATTTGAATCCAGCAACTTAGTTAAAGTTCCTCAGGTAAATGGAATTATAATTACTTATTTCATTCTTAAATTATAATAAAAAAGAAACCGAAACAATCTTTGTTGGTTCGGTTTCAATTTTTTATAATTTATCAAATAATAAAAATATAATCGAGTTATTTTTATTTTCAGTGGCACCCCAAACTGGTAAGTTGATTGATCTTTTTATGTACCTAATTTTTTCTGATACAAGGAAAATTATCTTGTAACTATTGAATCTTAAATCTACAAAAAAGGAATTAAATGTTCCCCAGCACGTATCTATTGTTATAGTATTGAGAGATTAGGTTATTATCACCGCGTTTTCATCAGTCCTTATAAGACTTACACCCCTAACTCTTTTCCAGCAGTAATCTTATCTAGACCTACCGCAACCCCTCTTAACTCCTGCTTCTGCTTCTAATTTCTCTAACTAGTCCTTCATGTCTTCCATAGCTCCTGTCTCTTTCGTCTACTGATTTCCGTATGGCCCTTTGCTCTCCTACTTTTTCTAATACATCCTCATTTCTAACCTTACCTATCCCCTTTTAATGATCTTTTTATAATTTTGACATGTACAGTGAAGTGATTTCGTCACGTACGTCACGTATTTTTTATATTACAACAGACAAATAAGTCAGGACATATGTTAGAAAGCATACACAGTTAGTTACGACCTTACGACTTACGTTCGCCCTACTTGAGGACGCTTAGGGGCGTAGTTTGTATGGTTGTTGTAATTACTTTTTTAATTGGTTCGTACATACTACCTACTATGATGACGTGCAATCTCTCAATATTTTACTATAGATTTTGTTTGTGGAAAGGGAGTAAAAGCAAAATATATAGGGTTGTTCGGAAACTCATTTCGTTTTTTTTTTGTGGAAATGAAAGACAGTTTTCGTATAATAAACAAATACCTTATTAAATTATATATTGACCGTTCCGGTCCAACACCTTTTGCCATCTTTCTGGTAGTAGCATAATTCCACGCTCATAAAATTTTTGGTCTTTGCTGGCAAAAAACTGATCGAGGAGGTTTTTGACCTCCTCATTTGAGGTGAAGGTTTTACCGTCTAAAAAATTTTGGAGTGACCGGAACAAATAATAATCCGATGGTGCCAGGTCTGGAGAATATGGTGGGTGTAGCATTGTATCCCATTCAAGCTGTAAAAGCTTTTGGCGAGTGACCAAACTTGTGTGAGGTCTCGCGTTGTCTTGGTGAAACACTACACCTTTCCTGTTGATTAGTTCTGACCTTTTCTGTTGAAGTGCATCATTCAGTTTGTCCAGCTGATGACAGTAGACTTCCGAATTAATCGTTGTGTTATCCGGTAAAAGCTAAAAAAAAACGATTCCTTTAAAATCCCACCAAACAGACAGCATCACCTTTTTTTGGTGAATATCGGCTTTGGAAATGGTTTGAGCCGGTTCATCTTTTTTGCTCCATGACCTCTTGCGTTTGACGTTGTTGTATACAACCCATTTTTCGTCCCCAGTGATGATGCGCTTCAAAAACGGATCATTTTCGTGACGTTTGAGAAGCGAATCGCAGACGTCAATGCGGCGACACAGATTTCTCTCTGTGAGAACATGGGGAACCCATACATCGAGCTTCGAGGATAATCCCAGGCCTTTCAAGTGGTCATAAACTGTTGAATTTGATAAATTTAACCTCAATCCGATCTCACGTGTTGTTATTCGCCGGTTCACATCAACTAATGCCTTTATCGCGTCTTTATCAGCTTCAACCGGCCTTCCCGAACGTGGTGCATCTTCGACATCAAAATTGCCGGATCGAAATTTAGCGAACCAGTTCTGGCACTGGCGTACTGTCAACACACCTTCTCCATACACATCAGTCAATTTCTTTCTGGCTTGAACAGCATTTTTACCCTTTCTGTAGTAAAACAGTAAGATATGTCGAAAATGCTGCTTATCGCTCTCCATATTTAAAAGGGCACCAACCAAAAACTACTGCGTAGAATTAATTGGAATTTTTCACACACAAGCCTTGCTATATGAGCTCTCAAAGCATATAAAAATTATACGGCTTAAATGTGAAATTGGGTGCAAAAGAATACAATTAAATCCTCTGTCGGGAAAAAACGAAATGACTTTCCGAACAACCCTATACAATGAATTCATAGAATCGATAAAATATTTCTAGTATTACATTTATCTTCATTTTTAATATTCCTTAATAATGCCCATTTCAGACATTGTTTAATAAAGCTTTTATTATTAGTTAAGTTGAGTTAAGTTTCTTATTGTTTATAAAATAAACCTACCTACTTCTTTAGATTTTAATTTTTGGAGGGTCTGAACCACATAGGTCCCTTTCCCCAAACACTTGCTTGTACCAGAAATATGCATTTGTTATGTATTTGCCGTTTTTTATTAGCTTAAATTGGCTGCACTAAACGAACCACACACTGGAGACGTGCATGGGATAAGAGGTGCAGATTACACTTGTTTCCGGGAATCGCGTCGAGCTGGACTGAGAGGAACATTTAGAGCATTCCTGTCATCCAGATCTCAGAATGTCGATTCGATTGTAAGACCCGCTGATCGAAAATTACCTGTCGCGAACCTTCGGGGTGAAATACTGTTCAATTCCTGGTCAGAAATGTTTAAAGGGGATGGAGCGGTATTCGTTCATCCCCCTAGAATTTACTCTTTCAGGTCAGTGGATATTCTTGTGTTATTTTCAGTAGACAAAGATATTATTTTTATTATTCTTATAACTGATACTTTTAGCTAGACGTTTAAATTATTACTGTACTTCTACAATTATTGTTATATTTCATTTAATATTTATGTGCATGTATGGTTAGCAAACTTTTGTATTCATGTACTAAAAGTTTTATTTTGAATGCGGACACCTCTTCTATATTATACAGGGTGGCCCAAATACTCAGTGCGGATAAATTGCAAGTTTAATCGAAAAACTTTTCAAACAAAACTTGTTCCCTATTTTAAAATCGTCTGGCTTATCCAAATCTGATTTCATATACGGAGTGTTCAAAAATAAGGTTGATGACTGTCATGTGAAATATGGCTGCAATCAAAAAAAGTTATAGAAAAAAGTTTTTTCGAAATCTTATTTTTTCTATTTTTGAACAAGCTGTACAGGAAATCAAATTTGGATAAGACAAACGATCTTGTAGGTATAAAAATAGGGAAGACGTTTTGTTCAAAAAATTTTCGATTAAACTTACAGTTTGGCCGCAATATTGTGCACTTTTTGAACCACCCTGTATACCACCCTTGCTTTAGGGGATAATTATATGAATTTTCTTTTTCAGTCGAGATAGGGTATTTCAACGAACTTTTAATACAAACTGCTTAAATAACTACTGCTATGATGCAGTAATGTCTTCTAGTTGTATTTCGTGCTTTATTTGATGATGGTATTGAATTTAAAAATATTTGGTCGGATAAAGTCGCTTTCATCAATCCGTCTCCGATAACCAATATTGATTTTAATAATGCAGCATACGATTTGAAAGTCACGTTAGTGGTAATAATTAATACAAAATACCAGGACTTGTAGCATACAAACCCGAAAATTTCCGATGAAAAACAGAACAGAATTATTCCGTTATCACGATATTTACAGCATTAAATGTCAAAGATGCGAATTACCTTATGAAATAGCCTAAAAATAGACGATCCAAATAACATATATTCTATTTATGATTATTTTTAGTAATTTTCTTTTAATTCTTCATAAAAAATGACTGAATCGATTTTACTAACAACCTATCAGTTTTAAGTTGCTTAAGTCGAAAAATATAGGTACATATACACACTTAAAAATATTCGACCCTACGGACCTTGAAAAGTCGATATACCTTAAAATTTAGGATTCACTAAATTGGACCCATTATCTATTCAGCATCCAATAAGACTTATGCGAAAAGTAGGTCTGTACTTACTAAATTTCCCGTTCACCAATATTAGTACTAGTTGGTGGAAAATATTTATTATATATACCCCCCCCCCTATCAGTCACTGTGAGCTCGAAATTGTTAGTACCATTGCTTCGAGTGATCGAAATTTACTTGTGTGAACAATTTGTTTAATCACTTTCTTTGTGTTAAAAATTGTTTGAAAAATTAAATTTAAAGGAATTGTTTGTAATTGAGTATGCAACACACCGTACACTTCAGCATAAGAAATTGCTGATACTAACTACGTATTACTACTTTGCGCTGTGTTGGCAGCACTCATAATTCCTTTTATGTATAATATTTTAGTGGAAAGAACGTTTTAACGGACTTCACATGGCCAAATAAAGCCGTTTGGCACGGCGCCCTTCCGAATGGTGAAAGGGCTTTGGACATCTCGTGCGATGCCTGGCACACGTCGTCAAGCAGCAAAAGCGGTCTTGGGGCCTCTTTGCAAAGTCCCCGCCTGCTCGAACAGACGTCCTACCCCTGTGATAGTCGCCTTGTGATTTTGTGCATAGAGGCGACCAGCGAACAACCGACTCATTTAAGGAAAAGAAGTTTAGATTCTAATAGGTGAGTCGCTTATTTTAAACAGAAAAACTGACTGAAAAGTTCATTTTAAAATTTCTAATGCAATTTTCAAAATTGGTAACTTTTTGAAGTGAAACTTCTTTACTCA
>NW_020442465.1:2134383-2140691 GCF_000699045.2 Agrilus planipennis
TTCGTAGTGGGGATCGCTTGAGCCGTGAGCGCGCTTCAATGCAACGTTCGTTACAGGCAACTCCGGCATGTATAGTGTAAAATTTAAATTCATAGTGTACAAATAATAACATTAAACCAATTCCTTAACCGCTATCCCGGTATGTTTATGTGTTTGAAGAAGTTTCACTTCAGTAGCGTGTTGTATAATTACTCGTTGTATTTTTTTTATATATTAAAAAGCTCAGCAGTACAACTGTTCTAAAAGTTTATTACTTTTCAGATTTGAAGAAGTAGATCTAGATGATTCAATTACACCGGAGGAGTATAGTGAATATCTAAAATCGATTACTTAAAATACTCAATAAAAACCTTAGAAACAAAAAACTGATTTAACAAAGTGATACCTAATTAATAAATAAAGTGAATGGATACTTAATTATAGGAAACGAAAAGACAATTCATCAGCAGGGATAGAATTTCTAAAGATTCACGAAGTTTTATACCTTCAAATTCTACCATAAATGTTATATCTAATATTACAAGCGACAAAGCTATTTAGCTTACACTTTTGTAGATTTTTGTTCTCAAAACTTCCTCAAGGGAATCTGTCCACCGAGTCCCAAAGATCTCTTGAGAATGATCACCAGTAACGTTAACGAAACGGTGAATGAAAAATACTCTTTGAAATAGCAGCCATTTTTGTATGACACATTAATTACTATCTCGTAGTACATATCGTTTTCGTTATCATTAGATACATAATACGAGCGAATGCCATATTAATTAACTGAATTAATATTAAGTATCTACTAACAACAATATCGTAAGTTACATATCATTGTGCTATAAAGTTACATTTGCGCATATCAATTTATTTTATCATCAGGACCTATGTAGATATCGAAGTTACCTGAATCCGTCTGAGCCTACTAGATATCCAAAATTTATTCTTTTTGTACCATTTGTATGTAAGACTCATCTAACTACATACAATAAGTAGATAAGTTTTAGGCTGTACCTTCGTTGTCGGCAACAACATCCGAATGTAAAAGATAAAACACGAAAAAAAAAGGTATTAAATCAACCTAGAACAGAACCCGGGTCCCCAGCATGTCAAGCGAGAGCGCTGTAGCCACTGAACCATTCACCTATATCAGTAATGTTTTTGTTTGTGACGGCATGGACCGTGGGAGTGGCTAAATACGATATGTTCGTAGTGCGCCGACGCAAAGAGTTTAATTTACAGAAACCGTTGCCGGCAGCGGAGACATTTTATATTTCAAACACAAATTATGAGGAAGTTGAATTTTACAACTAAAAATCAAAAGAAACAAAAAATATTTGTCCCATATTTTGTGATAATTCTTATTGTAATGGTGTAACCGTTGGAAAAGGTGGTGTTACAGCCCGTACTTGAAATTATTTGAATGTGAGTGCAATGAATAGGCTCAATAAGGGTCGTAAACATTGTAATAATTGTAATGTACATTTTTACGTTACAAGTAATATTGTAAGGTACGGTGTCCAATAATAATATTCTTCAAAAGGGCAAAGGACAAGTGAATCTAAAAGTAATAGCCAAAAAGTACTCCTACTACAAAAAATAATTCTGCATATCTCATAACTAAAATCATTATAGTTGCAAAAAATACCAAAAAGCCAAAAATTAACCTTAAAATATTAAGGAGAATATTTTTTGAGGACAACTGTTTACTCTAAGAAGGAGTAAAGTTACTATTATAGAGTAAGCATTTAGCAAACAAAAAAATACTTTCGATACAAATCTTTCGCAAAAATTACAGATTAAGTATGTTAATTTATCCGCAAGTAGATACATAACTTTTAATCGATTCTGTACATTCTATACCGTGTGTATTTAGTCAATTACTGCGGCATAAAAGCCGTGTATTTATTAATGATATGATAAGCACTGAAAATCGGCCATAAAACATAAGGTTGTGTTTTGAGATTCTATTGTTACTTAATCATAATGCTATTTTGTTTCAAAGTGTAAATTCGTCATAAACTGTACATACGTAGGATATACACTTAATTAATTAAATTATTATAACAATACCGTGTACGAATGTTTATTATTGTAAGTGCTGTCTAAGATCTAAATGTAATTTCCTTATTTATTTTAATTGTTCTAATTAGCATTCTTAGTTTTTGTACTGCTGTTTATAAACTCTCCAATAAAAGATGTTATTGTCGATTTCAATTCAATTACCTTTTTTTCTTGTTAACCCACCGTTTTGCAATAAGATTTTCTGTATCATGCTAATCGGTAATTTAATTCACGCCAAAATTTTCGAAAATCTGACATTTCATAAATTATTACTTTGTTTTAAAAATATACATCAAAATTCGTTTATTTCTACGTCTACTCAAAATGGCAAGCTAAAACCTACCTCTGAGTATGTTAACAGTCGTATAATTAGACAGATTTTATATTAAAATTAAATTGGAGAGTCAAAATCATATTGAGCGAGTCGGTAATGTGGCAAGGTGGTGAGACGGGTGCTGTTTTTTACGTTTCCCAATTAATTGATGAGATAGGTGGATACGTTATTAACCTATTCAGTTATGTTTAATAAACTATTTTCTAAATCCTACATAAAATATTTCCATTATTTTCAAAACTTTCATTATCAAATACAGTGATATATTACAATTTCTTTTTAATTTCAGTATTTCACTATTTTTTTTATTAGTTTCCACAATTTACCATGACTTTTAAAAGAAGTTAGTTCTCTTCTGAATTAAGCGACTTACTTTTAGAAATACGTATATGTAAGTGTTCATTCATGAACATGCTACAAAATTTACGACAAGTACTGTATATTTATTTAATTTTAGACAGAATGGGGAATCAAGTTATGCATCCTCACCTACGTATATGTTATGTTAGTAGCCTGCAAACAACTACAGCTTCGGATTTTATTTCAAAATTAAATTTTAAGAGTATCTCCAATAAACTGGAACAAAAACTTTTTATCTTCGGTACTTATCTTCTTAAAGTACCTATGTAATTATTTAGTAATGAATGTGCTGTAAATATCAAATTTAATAGCTGTTTATTATGTAAAATATAGAGTTTATTTATACTAAAATTAAATTTCTCTTAGGAAAATGTTAAAGGAAGGCAGAGAGCTCTGCTCTTTCTAATCTTTTTGTGTTTTTTTTTGTTTTCCCTGTGATATAGAATTGTTTACACAATAGGCTTAGTTTTCCTGGGAAAACGTTCTAAGAGAACACTAAACACAAAAAATCCCAAACGTCTTTTTTTAATTATTTTTATGTGCTTTTGTTTTTTTTTTGAAATATAAATCAGTTCTATCTAAATGCGTAACAGATATAATTTTTTTATTTAATATTTAATTATTTATGTATGTAGCATAGCAACTGGGTAATGTTATTTTGAAAATTACAAGAGTAATTTGAGTTTTCCTTCCGTCATAAAAAATTTTCGTGACAAAGGCGGTATGGATTCGTTCAGTTCAATGCTGAGAAGTCCAGCACCAGGTGATTAAAATACTTTCCGACTTCCTTTTCCACTTTTTTTNTCCTTTAGGATAGACAAGTTCTAATTTTACGGGCAAAATCAAATGGCACTTCACCACCGACAGAATTTGTGTTCATTGGTACAAACGAAAACGAATTATATTATTATACAGTACATCTTTCAGGACTGGTAGTCGTTTGGATATACTATTAAATATCACTTGTAATTAATGTTTTGAACGCAGTTTTTGTCAATAAAAATATATTTTTTTAATTTTTAAAGGTTATTCTGAAATGAAATACCTATTACATAAAAAATATCTAGTTACCAAGCTATTAACTTATCTTGAAATAAATTGTTATTCATAAGTTTGATCCTCAAAATAAATTTCTGTATCACGGCTTTTTCGAAAATTTATCTATTATTTCTTGGATATGGCTTAAAACGGTCTAATTATGAAACTTATATGAAAATAAATTGATAGGGGGGGGGGCGGTTGGCGAGAAGATGTTTTACACATTTTTTTTTAATAATCAGTTCTTAATTACGTTATCTCCGAAAGTTTAACAGTCACTGATTAAAACTGATCGTAAAATTACAGATACAAATACTGCATTTAGAGTCACACCTAAGGAGGGGGGGGTCATAAAAGCTTCTCAGGGAGAAGGGAGAATTGTTTCACACTGTAGTCTAACCTACTCTATCTAACGTAAGTTGTAATATCGATTTGAGTATTCTCCAAGAAATAAAAATTAATTTTTCGGAAAAGCCACTGTACTATAAAACCCTATAATTACATAGTATAAAGAGTAGATCGTGGTAAATATTAATTAAAAAATTAAAAAGAAGACTCACTCCTAATTACCACAAAACACATTTTGAGCGGACACGTGTTTCGCCCACATTAGTCTCGCGTTGATAATGGCTATGTACCGAACGGCATGGCCTAGAGGTCTAGACCATTGCTTAGCATTCGGGAGGACGCCGGTTCGATTCCGGGTCCGTCCGTCTGCCTTGGTCTAAGTTTTTCTGTGGTTTCCTTGGATCACTTAGGCAAATGCAGGGGCAGTAATATTCCACAGATAATCTTTCACTCTCTTCTGTCTTCATTTCGTCCGTCTCATCTTTCTCACCCGAACCACCACATAGCAACTGGGTAATGTTATTTTGAAAATTACAAGAGTAATTTGAGTTTTCCTTCCGTCATAAAAAATTTTCGTGACAAAGGCGGTATGGATTCGTTCAGTTCAATGCTGAGAAGTCCAGCACCAGGTGATTAAAATACTTTCCGACTTCCTTTTCCACTTTTTTTTTTCTAAATTTAAAAATAGTACGAGACAAAAAAAAACAGACGCAAAAAATGGTTCCAGCCACAATAAACAGAGCATTCACACCAGCTGATTGCCGCATTTGCGCACAACTTGTGCTGGACTGGTGACAGTTGATGTCAAACTCAGCTGTTCGTCTTGCTTACAGTAAAACAGTTTTTTTTTATATATAAAAAATGCCATTTATTTCAAAAGACTGGCGATCTCCCGGTGAATTATGGATTAAAACTGAAGAAGGATGGGAAAAGAAAAAAGTTATTGACAGTAGAAGAGCTCTCAAGTAAGTAATTAGTACACGAAGGTACTGTAGAACAATTTACCTTCTTTGTTTCAACTTGTTTGCTAAAAAAAAATAATTTTCTAGGTCATTTAATACACTGAAAGCGAAAAATAAGTAAAAATTTTTTGCCTTTTTGTGTAAAACCGATTTATTGTTTGCTATGTAGTATTTTTTAGTAATATTGAGCATATGGTGTTTGCAAAAAATAGCAGTGTTTAGTATGCATCTAGAAAATTATCTTTTTTAAACATTAATTGACCAATTATTATGAGTAATTGGTATTTTAATTTACGGCCTTTTATAATTTTTAAAGTTTTATTTTACAATTTTTTTTACTAAAAAACTTTTTACGCGCTATTTAAGTGTTTTGTTGTTTATTAATTTGTATTTGTAATCATTGTATCAGTCTGGTATGATAAGAGAACCAAAAGTTCCGCTTGAAAATTTAAAATATAAAAACATATTCCGCAACATTAGTTTATAAATAACTAATAATACTATTAATTATTTAATAAGAAAATTAATACTGTTTCAATCGCCTTAAAGTAAAGAAAATGAAATTTAATGGCCTTATTAGATTGTACTAATACACATAATAGGTTTTATTAGTTTGAACTCTGGATGAACTCTATAACAACTATAAAGCGTGTTTATATGCAAAATTAAGATGAAATTTTTGGTAGAAAACAGTCTTCTGTACAGTACGTCCCAAAAATAATGTATCGCATTCGAATCAATATGAATTTTTTTACGTTTTAAATGTAAAAGAATGTATAAATCATATTCATATTAATGAACTAGTACTAAATATAATTTAAGAAATAAATAAGGAAACAAAACCAAATTTATGCATTAATTATATAAAATTAGAACATAATTATTTTTTGTTAAATTTTCATCTTTAATCTTTAGAGTTTTTAAATACTTCATTGGATAATTCGTAAAAGTTAGAGCATTACCCGGAAAGAGAAAGATTTTTTTTACAATTTTCCGCGTTCTTACACACTTCTATTATACAGGGTCGATCAATTTAGACATCAATAAGACATAATTTATTAGTTAATTTATTATTATTATAAGTAATTGTCGAAAATATCTACAATTTACAGTGGTTAAAGTTAAATTTTAAAATTATTGCATATTGCATTTTAGCTTTCGTTGATTTTTTATTTATAGAACTGATATTTTTATTTCAAAAGGAGAGAGTCAAAATC
>NW_020442465.1:2141585-2147720 GCF_000699045.2 Agrilus planipennis
TAGTAACAGAGTTGCGTAGTAACAGAGTGGTAAATTTTACATTCCATTATACACAAGTCAAAAAATAAAGCGTAAAGTAAAATATTTCGTTCACATTTAACACATTTACCCCTCAGACAATAAACTGAACGTAAACTAATGAAAAAATATTCATTTACTTATGTGAATAGGTAGGTAACAAGGTGGACGGGCAATTTAAACACGCAGCACGTTCAACACCTTGCGGTCGACTGTCGAGCGACATACCCCTCCCCCCAACCTAACGAACTCCCACGACGAATGCAGACATTTCGCCCAAAATAAAACAGTGTCCAAAACAGCGCCATCTTCATTTTGAGTCGTGAATTAGTTAGTAACATAGTGAACCAGCCGGTTCCAGATAGTACGTGGGACAAAGTTTACAAAATTATTTAAAAACTAAATTTTAATACTGACTGATTTTAAAACATATTTTATTGAATATTTATAATACTCTGTTTACGATTATAATTTATATTAAGAGGGTTACTATAGTAGAAAATGCATTTATATGATGTTTATTGTAACGGAATGCTACATGGGACAGGTACAATTTGTAAGGAAAACCTTTCTGTTACCACTAATGACCACTTTGTTAATTGAAAAAAATTGAAAAATATCGAAACTTGAGTCTTTATTCCAATAATGGATGTTCGCTATAGCGATGTATTTTGTATTTAATATATAATTCGTTAAGGATTTTGACATTATTAATAACAAAAAAATAAATAATGTTGCGGGACTCGTTTACCTGCGCAAAATTTGACAATGACCCATATGTCAACATATAAAGAAAATATTAACATTTAGGTTCGAGAATATTTTCGCAATAAACGATATGTCGCCATTTTCTCACGCCTCGACTTTTAACAAGATTGCAGGTTTTAACGAACTTAATGAAGCTGTGAAACGGTTAGATTTTCGAAATGCCGTCCGCGACGTCCGTAGGTTTAACTATATATGTGCCCTCCTTGAGCTGCTCGTCGGTCAGCAAATGACGAACCTGTCAGGCTGTGCCCAGAAGACCCTTTTGGCGATGCTCGAAGAACTGGCATGCTACGCTGTTACCAATCAATACAATCCGCGTGCGTTGTTCAATCTTTTGACCAAACTTCGGGCTCTTAGTCAGGCCGAAAGATCGGCTTTCTGGGGTGGCCCGTTGGGTTCACAATTGTTATGGAATCAACACGAAGAAACCATCGACCGAATACTGCAAATGGCGCAGCAAATGCAAATCAAAGAACCGCATCCCGATACCAATCCTCAGCTGCTGCAGTTGCCCGAAGAATGCTTAAGAGAGATAATCTTGAGGTTAGTAGCAATGATAAAGTTTAATACCACGATTAGAACACGTGTCTGATTAAAATGAACATAATAAGCACTCAAAATTGATTGATTTCCGAATAATGATGTACTACAAGTATCGATAAACTTATTCTTTGGATGAAATTTCAATTTCCCTTGCATTATAATGATACTTTTCAAACAGACTATCAGACCATAAAGATCTTGACGCTAGTTCCAAAGCATGCGATCAATTGGCAGCACTGGTTGATGAACAGAGGGTATGGAAAGAACTTGCCATTTTTCATTTTACCCCCCTCCAAATCGACATTGTGACGTCTAAAACTTCCAATGTTGATTGGAAAAAAATTTATTACACATTAAAAAGGTAAGTGTGTCTCTGTGCCGTTTTGGGCCTCAGTCTTTCAAGAAAATAAAGATAAATTAAACAGAAGAATATTTTCACAATGTACTGTCAAAAATATTTCGTTTTTACTTATTTTTGTCATGAATTTTTTCAAACTCAGCCGCTGTGGTTTTCATTTTAGTATTTCCAAATTAGAACATTAACTTAGAATCTATCCACATACAAAGAAAATTTAATGCAAATAGCATTCCAAATTGGAAATATAAATAGCTATTTTGCATTTTGTGTTTCTCTTTTAAATAGAACTACAGTAAAAGCTCTTTATTCGCGGGGTATATTTCTTGTTTTGAATTTTGAAATAGTCCACTCGGTTACACCTTTTATAAAAGTCGCCTCGGTACGAGCCAACAGTACTTAATAGATGGCGATACATTGAAAAATAACACCGAATCCTTTGCTGTTTACTCGGTTACATCTTGCCGATACATTAAGGGGATTCAGTAGTACACGCGCCGCAGAGTAAAAACATGCTTATCTGTTCTAGATATCGTGAGTTTAATGTTTGGAACAGAGGTTTGAAATTTTGTAATAAGATAGATAAAGCTTTGTTGTAAAGCCTGTCGATGGCCATTTTTTATTTTTTTAATTTCTATTGAAAATACGTGTCCTACAAGAAGCATCAANCATACTTATCTCGCAGCGTTAAATCACAATGTTCGGAAAAGTTCACACTAGGCACGGGCGGTCTATTGCGGTCAATCCCCATAATAAATGACACCAAATCTTTTTCTGTTTACTGATTGCATCCGCAAATAATGAAATTTTTAGCCGCGAATAGAGGAACTGGGTTACAATTTTTTCACCCGCGAATAATGAAAATGCGAATAAGGAAACCGTGAATAAGGAACTTTTACTGTATTTCAAATAAACCACGCTTTAAGAATTTTTGTAAATCTCCTCGCCTAATAAATACAATCAGCCAATTACCAAAGACACATTAAACTTTTAGAAGTTTTACTCCCCGCGAAGACCGTCAGTACGCTGAGATGTTGTCGCTTTGCCGATACTGTTGTTGCCTTTTTTGGCGATCTTTAGGACATCCTTGCATCGCAGACCAATGTCCAGAGTTTCGAGAACGTATTCAAAGATCAGGTGGTGCTCTACCTCCCAGTCCCATACCGCCATCCGCTTTCCTAAAATTCTTTTCCTTATAGCTCAATTAATTACGACTACTATGTGATGTGTTCTCGAAACTGGACTCTACGTTGTTATATACTTAAGTATAGGCACCAAAATTACAAAACTCTATTTAGAACAAGTCAAAAAATATTTTTAAAAAAATAGGATAATACAAAAACAGTATTGTAAAAATGGAAAAAGAAAACAAAATAATATAAATAAAACTAGGATTGATGTAAGTTTTAATTTTGTTCTTCGGTTCCGTAGTGAGAATCTTCTTTCTGATCTCGTTTTTATTTTGGTTAATTTTTCTATTAATGCAATATTTTAAAGAGAACAAGTCGTATGTATCTTTTAAATATGGCTAAAAGGTATTATTTAACACTTGCCAAAATAAAAGTCCAGTTTTTGAGAATGCTTGGTCATTGTGATATCATCTTGACATTATTACCGTTGATAAAAGACTTTTCGCTTGACGATGATGCTAATATACCATTTAAACGAAATATTCGTTTCTATGATAAGGTAATGAATAATGAAGAAGTACAGCAAATTTAATCTGAATAAATAATAAATTGAATGAACGCTTCTGGGTCTTGCCAGACGACGCAGTGGCTTTGTATAATGTCTTAAAACTTTCACAAATTAAACATCTCAATTTTTTTGTCAGGTTTGTTAGATATTATTAACGTAATAATACGAACAAGCGATTGATGTGGTAGTAACAATGATACACGCTGGAAGGAATATTTCGTTTGGTCAACCTTTAGAATAGGTTTTCAAAATCGTAAGCAGAATAACGTTTTCTTGTTTGCGAGTGCCTTTAGCAGCTACAAAACCCAAAACTATCTGGTAGGCATAAGTTCTATTAATGCTACTTACTATACAATTACATTTTAGGCAATAAGTGTAATAATATCAAAAATAATATTGAGATATTTCGACAAGTTGTATGGTATGCTTTTCATGAGTACCTAATCAATTTAGAAAAAACAAGTTTCGAGTGAAATGTCAATTCGAAGTGAGTAGAAAACTATATTCTTAATGTACAGCACGAGCCAGAAGTTGCATACGGCAGTTCGTTGCGCAGTAAGCCAGTACGCATTCGATGTGACGCGTAAACAAGAGGTTGACGCCTGATAATACCGAAATTGATGCACAGTGGCTCATAGCGCAGCGGACCCTTATGTTGTCTATCCTTTCTGAGTCAATCAACATTTATTTAAAAATATTGTATACCATCCATCTAGGGAAAAGGGGGGTAATACGAAATATTTTCAACAGGTAGCGTTAAAATCAACTAAAATGGCAGATTCTGTTATAAGTTACCCATCTAACCATGTCGAAATATCTCTCTACTACTAATAATCAATCGTTTTGCTGCGGCAAAGGTTTTAGTTTTCGTCTTGATGTTGTGAAACAGTATATTTATATAATATATGATGTATAAAGTGATATTTTGGTAGTCCGTTTCTGAATGCTTTAAAAGTTGTTATGTGATCGCTGTAATATTAATGCATACACGACAGTCATATACAATACAATATATGTATTGTACGTAGAGTGAAAAAGTAAAAATTTCTTTCTCAAAATCACATGAAGTATTATTTTTGTAAGATGCATACTTGTTGATGTTCCTTTTTATTATTAGAATTGTTAAAGCTATATATTTAACTGCTTATATATATATATATATANACAGAATTGTGAAGCTAAAATTCTAGGGTTGGCATGGTCTCCGAACAATTTAAAGTTCGCCGTGGCCACAGCCGACAGACAAATATTGTTGTTTGACGAAAATGGAGAAAAGCGTGACAGATTTTCTACGAAACCTGCAGATAGCGAAGCAGGAAAGCGATCTTATTTAATTAGAAGCATCGCATTTAGTCCCGACTCTCAAAAACTTGCAGTTGCACAAACAGACATGATTGTCTTTGTTTATAAATTAGGAGAAAATTGGGGAGAGAAAAAGGTATGCCGACAACCACCATGAAAATTGAATCAAAGCTTAATATTTGAAAACAGAATCTTAAAATGAAAAATGATATATGCATGATACCACATAAATAAACTATTTCCTTTCCGCCTTGCCCACCGTTCATACTCTTCTATCAATATCGCTTGTCTCTAATTCCTCCTTGTTATACCTACTGTCAAAACATCCTCGATTATCACAATCAAAAACATTAAACATATAATGCAACTATATACGATACACCATCCCGCTATTTGTTTGTAGCCCTTATTTTAACTGGACTTGCAATTAATTACTACTACCACTACTTATATCTGCATATACAATTATATTACTGTTACTGTTAGACTGATTTGCACTATTAGACTTAAGTTTATTAATACTATTTACTTATTTAATGACCAGGAAAAGTAAAACTTTACATGTACATCACCCCTATTTATATACCTATTTGATATGTTGTGAATTTTATTAATACCTACCTAACAGGTTTAAATTTCTTAAGAAGTTAAATAAATTTTGTTGATCTTTTTATAACTTTATTAACAATGTGCTGCATTATTGATATGTTACTTACTTCTGTATTTGTTTTTCAATAAAGTGGTGTGTGATAGTATTTTTGTTATTTTTAAAAATATGAAAGGCATGAAAAACTAAAAAAATATTTTCAATCAAAAATCAATTAGATAAATCTTGAAATGCATTTATAATAATTCAATTAATGATATTAACAGTTAAGTATTCAGTAACACTGACTCATGATAAGATTTAAGTTTATTGCTTATTAATTCTCCTAAAATAGAAAATATAATCAATTCCTTAAAATAAATAGTAGTTTGGCAACAAGGTGTATTGGGAAAAGTTGTTTCCGTAGTTACTTCCTTTGGAATGACAACATTAAAAAAAGCGTGCTTGTAATTAATAAAAACATTAACAAAGTGAAACAAAGTCAAATAGGAACAATGAAATTAAAATATGTGCAAACAATAGTGGAGGCTCAGGTAAGTGCAGTTTTCCTACTTTTAAAATAAATTAAGTATTATTCTTTCTAAGAGATCTGAATATTAGAAACGAAAACCAAATATAAAATTAATAAAAGTACAAACAGAAGGAGAATAAACAAAAAAAAATTGCAGTGCTTTTGAATGATTAATCCGAAAAAGGATTTTTGACATTTTGAAATTTTTAAAAATTTTAAAATAATATATGAAAAGCATCATATAAATACATTCTAGTGTGTATAGTTTTCTGTATAAAAATTTTGTCTTGTAATTAATGTTTTGAACGCAGTTTTTGTCAATAAAAATATTTT
>NW_020442465.1:2148510-2151056 GCF_000699045.2 Agrilus planipennis
TAATCTTTCATTCTCTTCTGTCTTCATTTCGTCCGTCTCATCTTTCTCACCCGAACCACTACCCACCCATTCCCACGATTCCTGAAAGCAGGCTGAAGAGGGCCTTCCGCCCTACCTTCCGGCATAGTCTGGAGGGACTGCCCGCCAGTAATGCTGGTGGGAATGAAACACCCAAAAGTAAAGTAGTAGTAATGGCTATGTATGAAGCGGGCGAAACACGTGTCCCCTCAAAAAGTTTTTTTGTGGTAATTACGGGTAAGTCTTCTTTTTAATTTTTTAACCTATATTTACATGTTTTCTGCTAATAATACACATTTTTACAGAATTGTGAAGCTAAAATTCTAGGGTTGGCATGGTCTCCGAACAATTTAAAGTTCGCCGTGGCCACAGCCGACAGACAAATATTGTTGTTTGACGAAAATGGAGAAAAGCGTGACAGATTTTCTACGAAACCTGCAGATAGCGAAGCAGGAAAGCGATCTTATTTAATTAGAAGCATCGCATTTAGTCCCGACTCTCAAAAACTTGCAGTTGCACAAACAGACATGATTGTCTTTGTTTATAAATTAGGAGAAAATTGGGGAGAGAAAAAGGTATGCCGACAACCACCATGAAAATTGAATCAAAGCTTAATATTTGAAAACAGAATCTTAAAATGAAAAATGATATATGCATGATACCACATAAATAAACTATTTCCTTTCCGCCTTGCCCACCGTTCATACTCTTCTATCAATATCGCTTGTCTCTAATTCCTCCTTGTTATACCTACTGTCAAAACATCCTCGATGCTCCTGGATACACCATACGGCAAGAGTTCTATGGTGGGTTGCCTAGATCTCACAAATAAATAAGAAGTCCCTAGATTTTACATTTTGGAATCTTTCTAGAATAAATCCAACCCTTACAAACAGTTGCAACGATGTTAGAAGGGGACAGTTCGAGTTTTAGTTACGAGGCGAAATCTAGGCAACCCTCTTGGCGTTCGGTGGGTTCCCTACCCATGATAATATATACCCGAAAGTTAACCTAGCCTACTCATCGTACTCTCGGGAAATCCCAAAACAGAAAACCATTATACTTTTAATAACTCGCGCAAATAAAATGCCTACCTAATTACAAACTGTATATATGTTTTTATTATCATTTTATACGTATATTCATGACGGTATGGCAGATGGACAGACGAATAAATAAACTATTGAGTAGCAAAATGTTAGAGTCATTTGTTGAAATCTCAGGAATTACAGAATGCAGTTTGCATATACAGTCAAATAATTTTGATATTCGATTCCGAAATATTCATTGCTCTTTTTCATTCCTCTATCTATTTATTACCCAAAAAGGACAATTAAAAAGCCACATCCGAACTGATATGTATGAACCGAAAATGCGCACGTATCTGTAATACATTGTCTTAGAACATTGTTGAATTATCAAAGCAATGGACCCGATCTCGATCTCTCGGAGAACTCAAGAGTATTTAAAGTTAAAACTTCCACCAAATTTAAAGGTAACTTTTAGTTCGTTAAAATTACTTTACTGTGTAACTCAAAGTATCCTAAAATTAGTAATTAGATTGAAAGAAGCTGAACTCGATAACCTGTTGAGTAGATATACCACAGTTTTACACGCACTTCCAGTCTATCCCATCCCGAATCAATCTTCTTAGTACTCGACTCCTTATAGGAAAATTAGCTGTGGTGAGTGAAAGCCAAAAGATACCACATCCACGTCAAAATTTCTCAGTAAAGGAATTTGTTTCCAAAAGTAAGTACACTATAATTTAGTTCTTTCTATGTGCATCAAAAAGAACCATTGCCGACATGCGTAATACATCCGATATCTTGTAACAGCCATTACAAACGAAGTTATCATCATAATCACTGTAATTTTCTAGTTACCACTAAATTGTTTTTCAGTGTATATGTAGATGTCTAAAAATTATGTGCCTGAATGGAGTATTTTTTCACTTTTGGGGCATTTTTATACATGTAGATGTAAGAATTAGATGATCCCAAGAAAAAAACATAATTTTACAACAGATCGGCTGTAATTAAAGTTATAGTGTACTTATTTTTAGAAAAAAAATGTTTACTAAGAAATTTTGACGTTGTTATATACTACCTCAGCTTTCAATCACAACCACCACTAATTCTCATATTATATTTTACTCTTCTACCCCTGTATCTCATCCCTATATTTTAAACCATATTTAGCATATTTTCGCATTTAAGACCGTCAAAAGCTTTTTCTAGACTTAAGAATCTTATGGACGCATCTTTCCCTATTATATCTTCTTCTCTATTATTACCCGCAAAGCTAAAATTGCATCACGCGTTTCATTTAACTAAATATAAATTTATTATCCTTTAGGATAGACAAGTTCTAATTTTACGGGCAAAATCAAATGGCACTTCACCACCGACAGAATTTGTGTTCATTGGTACAAACGAAAACGAATTATATTATTAGGTATCAGGACTGGTAGTCGTTTGGATATACTATTAAATATCATGCTATGATTTAATTTTAGTATTAGTTAT
>NW_020442465.1:2152003-2160388 GCF_000699045.2 Agrilus planipennis
GTGAATCACTTTTTAAATCCGAAGTTTGTAAAAAGTAGGCAGTAAACTTGACGGAATTTGAAGGCTAGCTTCCGGATTTGTTATTTCCGAATTTTATAATGTGATTGGCATTAAAAACACGCTCACCTTCAACGAAATTTCCTTTCCGAGGCTTTGTGTCAGCCCATTCACATATTGTGTCAATATTTATCATTTTATCGTAATTTAAAAACTTGGAAATTGCACGGTACACTATAGGAACTACGATAAATTTTCCCTAATCGACGCCATGTTTTTAGGCTCCTCCCATTTGATGGATCCCAATAATACATAATTTACTGTTTTTACCCCCTTTTTATTGCGAAAATATTACAGATACATTCAAGTTTTGCAAAATATTCTTTCTCATTTGTTATTTCAGTTTGAGCATTAATTAAAAAATATTCACATTCTCTGTCATAGATTTGTTATCAATACTTTGACCACCGATAAACCCCTATCTAAATTGTTTAGGTTTAGTGAAGTCCTAAGAAATTGATTGTGGTAAACAAATAAACCACAAATGATAAATTAGTCATAATTTTTTCTGATAAATAACAGTCTCGTAGTAATGCACCTAAAATCTAAATAATAATGCATAAAATTACATAAACTTTTTAAGGTAATATGTAACAAGTTTTTTCAACCCTCTCCCGTAACATGTATGATATGGCTACTGGCTGGCCCTATTGTATGCGGCTTAATCGATGGAAAAGTAAGAGTATTGCAAGTGAAAAATAATAAATCTAGTAATTTATATTCCACTCAAAACATAATTGTGTCGTTAGCCGCCAACCCTAAAGGAAATGCATTCCTGTCAGGTAACATTTAAATTTTCTGTTATTTACTTAATGAATAAAAATAATTATCCAATAAAGAAACACTTTACTAGAAAATACCACAAATGGAGCGGCAAACGCCATCTGTAATACGATGCTACATTTTAGGATTAAGTAGATTTAAATGGACCTTGTTGGAGCATAAGTAATCCTAAAATGTAGCATCGTACTACAGATGGCGTTTACCGCATCATTTGTGGTATTTTCTAAAACGCGCTGTTAAGACAGCAGGTAAAAGTTGGTCTGTGTTTTGTCAGAGCTGTCTGCGACGCGCTGATGAGGTCCAAAACGATCGAAATCACGATCCGCGTCTGGCAGTTTCGACAGAATACAGACCACTTCAAATTATTTTATTTTAAACACTTTACTATAAAACAATGGTCGCTAAAGCGATATAACCAAATTACAATGAAAATTATTGAAGTGATGATTTTGTCACTATTAATTAACATTTTCAGGTGATACCGAGGGAAATATTATAAGATACAGCATTACTAGTGACCATTCAGAGAAAGAGTTGAATGGAAAAGTTGTAACTCATTCGGTAGCGCCTAGCGCATTGGCGTGGGTACAGGGGCACATTATAGCTGGGGGATGTGACAGAAGGATTGTCATATATAATATGAATGGGAGGAGTATAAAACAGTTCGATTACAGTCGTAGCTTAGACGAGGGCGATTTTTCCATAGCATGTGGTAGTCCTAGTTCACAGGTAACGAATTATTTATTACTAGTTTACAACCCTTCCAATTTTGAACGAATCGTACGATAGAGCATTACGCTAATAATTTCGTTAGCAGTCGTAGTTGTTACCTCATGTAATGACACAAAAAAAAAAAACGGACAGACAGACATAGGAGTGATGTTATAAAGGTTCAGTTTTTCATGTATGGGAGAACTGCAAATGCAAATTGGTGCACACAATATTCTTTTTTTGAAAGATTTACCACATTATGTTCAGACCATAGAGTTTTTATTAATTTTGCTGCAATCAATAAGTAAAGAGCTATTTTCTGTATTTTTTTCACAATTTTAAGTTCAGTAGTTTCGGAGATAAAGGGAGGGGGAAATGGTCAATTTTCATCTATTTTTTTAAATAACTTTAAACCAAGGTGTTTATTTTAAAATTTTAAAAAACATATTTGAGACCCTTAGAACAAGCCCTTTCATTTGATATGCCATACGACACCGTTTTCAAAACTTTTTAATTTCCTGTTGGCCCCCCGAAGAATCACCCCCTGTCAAAATTAATTTATTGATTTTATGCGTCCGTGTTTGCGTCACAAAACTTCATATATGCACTAAATTTGAACCTACTCGGCCTAGTACATTCGGAGCAAATTGACTGTGACAAACGGACAGACAGATACACGAGTAATCCTATAAGGGTTCCGTTTTTTATTTTAATATTTTAAATTAAATATCTTACCACAATTTGTTAATTCCGAGGCGAATCCTTAAATCAAATACGAATCCAAACGTTAATGCGGTCAGCAAAAATAACAAAGAAAACGAAAATTACAAAACATTTTCACAAATTATAGGCTGTGCTGGTAGGCGGCTACAACAGAGTGAGAGTATATATGTGGAATTCAAAGGAGGCGGCATGGGAGGAAGGTTTACCCAAAGAAATCAACAATTTTTACACCGTCTCGGCTATAGCTTGGAAAAGAGACGGATCAAAGGTGGCTTGTAGCTCGCTTACGGGCGCCGTTTTTATGTTCGAAACAGGTAATCACACTCATCACCCAATGACTCCGCAGTGTAGTGAAACAGTATTCTAGTGTGTACAATAATAAAGTTCTTGAAACTATAATTTATTATTTTTCTTTAAAATTGATGAACAAACAGAATAGCTCAAAACCCCAACGCCAAAACACGACACTGTAGTTGTCCGAAGCACTTTTCGGTAACAAAGTTACCTTCTTCAGGGACTGAAGTAAACTAAAAGTTTTTCCAATCTTCATATTTAAAATTGATATAATTAATCAATAGATAAATAGATCGATGCACTGCATCACTAATATTGCCTCCGTTAAAACACTAAATTACTCAACAGTTGTTTGGGGCTTTGCCTACTATCAGGAATATTAAAAAGTAAATGCTGATTCTGATTCAGCGTCAAAAGTGCCTAGTTTATCAAATTTAATAATTATAATTTTGAAAATAAACATACATCAAGAATCACCACTGAAACTTCCTCCGCGTGTTTTTTAGGTATATCCTTGTTTGTCACGCATATACTTTTAGTAGTCGCGACAATTTTTCTTGGGTGTTTTTTTAAATCTTAAGGCCGATTGTCTACGAAGCCGATCAGACAGAAGTCGGAACGGCGACGGTTAGGCAATGAAAATCTCATACCTTTCAAATGCATTAAAACTCTCTTTAACATTCGATAAGTACTTGAATCTACCGACACATATAAACGCACCTTTTCCCCGATTATTTTTAATATACAGATATATCCAAGAGCAATACAACCGGCGCCTGCGCTTTTGACATTTTCAGTAAACACATTAATTACGGACGGTCTGCTTTTTAATTCAATTAGTTGACCGATCAACGTCGTATTAACGGACGTACTACAAACGACTCGATCCGTATCAGTCACAGTTTAATCGGATTCGTGGACAACCGGCCTAACATAATATGTCACACGAATTGCTCCTAAGAAACTTTTAATCCACTTCTCCTTTCTTTCTTTTTATTTTATACAAAGCTAATGCGTTTCGGTTGTAGTTATTAAGAGAGCCATAATCAGAGATAAATTCGAAATTGTATACGTGGCTCAAAACCAGGTACTCATTAATGTTTTAAATGACAAAAGGAGCATGACCATTATTTCTCAATATGGCAGGGACATAGATGATATTAAATTAATGGGGAAGGACAATTTTGTCGTTGCAAGAACTGAAAGTACACTGATAATAGGAAATCTTCAACAAAACTGCATCAGCGAGGTATACACTGTTTATTTTTGAAAATTTTTACATTTGAATAAGAAGGGCATTAATAAATCCCACCCTGCGTTTAAAACTTATTAATTTGTCTCCAGAAGTCAGATAAAACATCATCGATGATCTTGTGAAGACTTTTAAACTACCCTCACCCTTTAAAAACCAACATCAAGACACTATTACTGATTTTTGTAGGTTCCATGGGGTAAAACAAGTAACAAAGAGAAATTCTATTTCGAATATCCCACCGTGTGTCTCATTTTCAACGCTGGAGAATTACATTTGGTGGAATATGGAGTGAATTACATATTAGGCTCAATTAGAACAGAATTTGCGAACCCCCACCTCTTAAGCGTCCGCGTTAACGAAAGAAAAAATCAAGAAGACAATAAAAAATTGGCGTACTTATTGGACCTTAAAACGATTTGTATTGTTGACTTGGTGAGCAATGTGACTTTGGCTCAAGTAAATCACGATATAAAAATCGACTGGATTGAACTGAGTGAAATTGGACACAGGCTACTTTTTAGAGATAGAAAACAAAGGTACTTCACACAAGATATACCAAAAATCAACACAGATCAATCATTTTTTAGATTTGATGTTGTCTTACGTGGTTTTATTGAATATTGATGTATCAGTTACAATTCAACACTGGTCAAGTCACCACTAAAGATGTCAGCAAATGATAACGAAATTCCATGGACCACAGGAAAATACCACGAAAGACAACATCAACTCGATCTTCACATTTCTCTTCATCCTAGCAAACTTTTAATGACACATTTTGTTTGATCTTTACCAATGTATAAAAAAACCATTCCACAGGTTAATGTTAGTTAACGTCACCACAGGGGAAAAAAGGTGCATCTACAGTGGGGTGGGTTTTGTACAATGGGTTGAAGAAAGTGACGTGGTGGTTGCCCAAGCAGGAAATAATCTTGTCATATGGTACAACATCGACCTGCCAGATAATCCTAATCTCATGAACGTTCAAGGAGAAGTGGTGGATGTAGTGAGAAAAAATGGAAAAACTGAAGTCATTGCTACTGATGATCGAAATACGTACAGTTTCGAACTTGATGAAGGATTGGTAGAATTTGGTAAGATGAAATACTCATTATATTATACAATTTTCTGCTCTATATATGCCAAAAATACTATCCGGTAGGGCATAGATTGCCAAGGCCCATGTATTGAAAATTCCGGCCTATTTGCTGATCACCCGGAATACTAATTCATAGTCCAATATGTATAATGTAAAATTCGGAACAGGAAGCACTTCCAGACTTTCCATACAATTTCTTCGTCTCCTTTCTTCTTTCTTCCAGAATTGATTTTCTCTTCCTTTGTTTTCGCATCTAAATCTAATATTTATTTTAAAAGTTCGCCAAAAATTGTCCTGCCAACTAAAAGGACGTCTATTTTAACCATTTTTCATAAGTGTACATTATAAATTGTATAGGAACTGCAATACATGAGAACGATTACGGTAGAGCCGCTTTATACCTGGAAACAATAGAAAAGCCTTCGGAAGCAGAAGCCATGTGGTACAATTTGTTGCAAAAATCATACAAGCAAAACAATTTGTTACTGGCGTCCAGATGTCATGCAGGTCTCAACAATGTGACCGCGTCTGTTTTCCTGCAAGGAACACTAGAAAAAGGGCTTGAATACTCGAAAAATAATGGAAGCTCGATAGACGATTGTCCAGAAGTTTGGATTCGTCTGGCTCTTCTAAACGGCGATCTCAGCACGGCCGAAAATATCTACTTAGAACAAGGGAACATTAAAGCGGCTCTTGATATGTACAAGAAATATCACAAATGGGATAAAGCTATCAGGTAATTTCATTCTTTTACATGATTTAGAACTCTAGAAAATCCTAATTGATGTCTATCCAAATGCATTAAAAAAGAAAATACTGTTTAGAAAATAATAGAATAAGGGCAAAATTTTTATTTTTAGATTAGCAAATCAAAAAGGTTACGAGAAATTGGATGCTTTGAAAGAAGAACATATGCGACACCTGATGGAAACAGATCAGTTTTCAAAAGCCGGTGACGTATTGGAAGATGAAGGACAACACCAAGAAGCCCTCAGTCTTTATCTCAAGTCGAAATGTTACGTGAAAGCGGCAAAACTGTTACAGAATAGGAAGCAATTGATGGAAAATGAAACGTTGGTTCTCAATGTTTTGAAGATCTTGTTGAAACATGAATTGTTCGAACCTGCTGCAGAAATTTATGAAAGTCTCAATAATTTGGAAATGGCAATCGCATGTTACAGAAAAGGTGAGAGAGACCATTGTTATACATCAAAGACATTGATATTGTTTCAATGAAGTATTGTACTTTGATTTGTTTATATACTTTCCAAAGGTAAATTGTGGAGCAAAGCATTGGATTTGGCCAGGGTTGTTAATCCGCATCAAGTCGTGGATTTGGAAGAAGAATGGGGAGATTATCTGATGGAAAATAAACAAATGGACGCAGCCATTAATCATTTTATTGAAGCTGGAAGAAGCAGGAAAGCCTTGGACGCAGCAATCGCTGCTCATCAGTGGAAGAAAGCAATTCACATAATCCAAGTAATTTCTGATCCACAATCCGTTCAACATTATTACGATTTAATTGGACAACACTTGCAAAGTGTCAAGGTATGTAGGTTTGCCGTTAAATAATTTACTAATAAAAATAAATCCAATTAGCATTGAAATTTATTAGTGACAAACAGATTATTCCTATTTCAAAAATTCGAATTTCTGAACTAACCGTTCGCGAGCATAGAAGTGATGTCTTTTTGCTGAAGGCGACTCGACCCTGCGCTATCATCTACTTTATATCCCTATTACTCCTTCCGCCTTGACTTATCTGACTTCCTAGATACCTAAAATCAGCCACTTCTTCTAAGTTTTCGTCTCCTATCTTTATATTCGCTCTTTCCCTACTTTTTCTTCCCTTGAATACCAGTATTTTTGTTTTACTTTTATTTATTTTCATTCAATACTGTTTTGTCAATTCGGATCCGTCAAATGGGCATACACCATCTGGTGGCAAAATATATAACTCGAATGAGGGAAAAGTTTACATAGGAACTGTGCACGCAAATTGTAAAAGTGTTTATCAAAATAATAAAACACGTTAAAAAAAGAAAAATTTTTTTGATGATGGAGTCGACGAAGTTTTCTTCTAAAGTTAAATCAAATAAAAAGTTAATATGTTCAGTGAAAAGCTGCAATAGCACTTCAGACATAGATCTTCACTTTTCACCTACATTAACTACTTTCTAATAAAAACTAACCGTTTTATATATGTAAAAAATATATTCGGAAAATTAGAGAAAAAAGTAAACTTGGATGAAAGCAGCAGGTATCAAAGAAGTGAATTCCGGAATAAAAATTTGTTCACGTCATTTTAATGCACATGATTATATTTCAGCAAGAATTTGAAGGCTAGCTTCCGGATTTCTTATTTCCGAATTTTATAATGTGATTGGCATTAAAAACACGCTCATCTTCAACGAAATTTCCTTTCCGAGGCTTTGTGTCAGCCCAATCACATATCGTGTCAATACTTATCATTTTATCGTCATTTAAAAACTTGGAAATTGCACGGTACACTATAGGAACTACGATAAATTTTCCCTAATCGGCGCCATGTTTTTAGGCTCCTCCCATTTGACGGATCCCAATACCGCTTCCATTTTATTTAAAGTTATCTCTAACTCCTATTTGCTAGGTGCCAATATTGCTATATTTACTAGTAATTTAATTTATCACATTTTTACTCCTTGGACACCTTTAAGGATTATTCTGGAGCGGAGAAGATGTATGTGAACGGAGGACTTCCTACCAAAGCGATAGAAATGTATATGGAAGCGGGTAAATGGGAAATGGCATACACCTTAGCTACCAAATATCTTTCACATGAGGAAACGGAAAATATGTTCCTAAAGAAAGCCGACTTTCTTCAACAAAACGAAAAATACAGAGAAGCAGAAGATATGTACATAATGTTAGGGACACCTGATCTAGCTATCACAATGTACAAGCAAGCCGAAGAATTCGATCATGTGGTAAGTCAAATTAACTGGAGGTGTAATAAATGCACTTGAAATATTGCTTCAGAACAAATTTATATCTCAGCTTCTACCTAACAGAAAATACCACGATTTTGTCATAGGTACTAGTTATTCTTTTATATCTTTATAGATTCGCCTGGTTGAGAAATATCATCCAGATCTGTTAAAAGCAACTCATATGCATATCGGTCATTATTTAGAAAACCAAAACAAACACAGGTCCGCAGAAGTGCATTACGTTGCAGCAGGAGATATAAAAGCTGCCATAAGTATGTATACGTCTGGTTCGATGTGGGAAGAGGCATACAGGTAGATCAATTTATTTGTCAAAATGAAAGTTAATATCAGCAATTTCTTATGCTGAAGTGTACGATGTGTTGCATACACATTTACAAACAATTCCCTTAAATTTAATTTTTCAAATAATTTTTAACACAAAGAAAGTGATTAAACAAATTGTTCACAAAAGTGAATTTCGACCACTCGAA
>NW_020442465.1:2165244-2170555 GCF_000699045.2 Agrilus planipennis
ATGATGGAGTCGACGAAGTTTTCTTCTAAAGTTAAATCAAATAAAAAGTTAATATGTTCAGTGAAAAGCTGCAATAGCACTTCAGACATAGATCTTCACTTTTCACCTACATTAACTACTTTCTAATAAAAACTAACCGTTTTATATATGTAAAAAATATATTCGGAAAATTAGAGAAAAAAGTAAACTTGGATGAAAGCAGCAGGTATCAAAGAAGTGAATTCCGGAATAAAAATTTGTTCACGTCATTTTAATGCACATGATTATATTTCAGCAAGAATTTGAAGGCTAGCTTCCGGATTTCTTATTTCCGAATTTTATAATGTGATTGGCATTAAAAACACGCTCATCTTCAACGAAATTTCCTTTCCGAGGTTTTGTGTCAGCCCAATCACATATCGTGTCAATACTTATCATTTTATCGTCATTTAAAAACTTGGAAATTGCACGGTACACTATAGGAACTACGATAAATTTTCCCTAATCGGCGCCATGTTTTTAGGCTTCTCCCATTTGACGGATCCCAATAGGTATCTAAATTCGAGACGCTACATTGTTGCCCGCAGAAAGTAATAACATTAGTACTAGAATACAAGTTTTAACTGAATTAGTGTTTCTTGAGCCCCACACTCATCTCACTTTACACTAATGTAGTCTGCAAATTTTCTTCCTAAACATTTCCCAAGTTAAACTTGCAAATTATATCAATTTTAAATTCATTCGAATTGAGATATTTTTCTAAAAATTGCCCTCAGTGCACTACAAAATTAAATAGAAATTAATTATACACAATTCTTTTCCGCATATCTTCAACGAAATTTCCTTTCCGAGGCTTTGTGTCAGCCCAATCACATATCGTGTCAATACTTATCATTTTATCGTAATTTAAAAACTTGGAAATTGCACGGTACACTATAGGAACTACGATAAATTTTCCCTAATCGGCGCCATGCTTTTAGGCTCCTCCCATTTGACGGATCCCAATAATGTTAAGACGAAGTAATCAATTATTGTAAAAAATTTCATTTACTTGAAAGACAAAAACATACCTCAAGCACCCTGGACTGGCTCCATTAAAGACCGAGCAGTTTTGGAGCAAGTTCCGGTTGAGATGCAGACAAATGTCCGCCTGCAGACATTCCGGAAAGCCTTTAAGTACCGAGTTCATGTCAATCCCGTTCGTGTACGTCCACGCGTGTTGAAAATACTCTTCCAACCGTTGACGTAGTGGATTTGGGATTTGATGAAAACGAATGAATTCTCTCACGCGAAGCATCTGCGTGTGGTAGCGCGCCGTCCCTGAGTATAACCGCTGAATAATCGCCGAAACGTTACCGAAGATACTAGCGTACATAAGCGCTGCAAAGGAATTGACAAAGTTTAAATTTCCTTCACAAAAAGGGCTAGCGAGAGAATTTCTGCTTAAAATTTTTCTTACTCGTTTTATTTGTAGATCCAACTACATATTATTTAGAGAAAATCGGTTCTACGAGTTATTAAATTTTATTAAATTGAAATATGATTGTTTAATTTTTTTTTATGAAATTACCAATTTCATAGATACGTTCAAATACCAAATTCTTTTGGACAAATTAGCTGTAGTTATATATAAATGGAAACTTGATTCTTTATAATATTCTATGACAGTAACAGTTTTTCTTTTGTAAGTAATTTTGCATGACGAATGTAAGATATTTTCTTTTCAAATTATGTAAGCAAATATAATAAAACAAATGTGTGCCTAAAAAAACATCCGAGAATGAGAATGTTGTTGTTTCAATTGATATTTCAAGAAACCTGCTGTCACTGGAAAAAGAGAGACGGTAAAAAGCATCCTACAGTTGGGACATTCAAAATTGGCATAGTTTGCAATAAAACTGTCGCATTTATTTCCTTCTTTCAACNTGTGGTAAGTCAAATTAACTGGAGGTGTAATAAATGCACTTGAAATATTGCTTCAGAACAAATTTATATCTCAGCTTCTACCTAACAGAAAATACCACGATTTTGTCATAGGTACTAGTTATTCTTTTATATCTTTATAGATTCGCCTGGTTGAGAAATATCATCCAGATCTGTTAAAAGCAACTCATATGCATATCGGTCATTATTTAGAAAACCAAAACAAACACAGGTCCGCAGAAGTGCATTACGTTGCAGCAGGAGATATAAAAGCTGCCATAAGTATGTATACGTCTGGTTCGATGTGGGAAGAGGCATACAGGTAGATCAATTTATTTGTCAAATTAACTATCTTAATATGTAGTATGTAGTGTAAATATGAGTGCTGTCAGCACAGGGCAATGTAGTATTACGTAAATGAAAGTTAATATCAGCAATTTCTTATGCTGAAGTGTACGATGTGTTGCATACACATTTACAAACAATTCCCTTAAATTTAATTTTTCAAATAATTTTTAACACAAAAAATGTGATTAAACAAATTGTTCACAAAAGTGAAACTCGAAACAATGGTACAAACAGTTTCGAGGTCACAGTGACTGATAGGGGGAAGCACTTGCTGTAATAAAATAAAAAGGTTAAAATGCAGCTAATATTTCGTCAGGTAAAAGGGCCGCCGATCATACATTGTGAATCACTGAAGATGCCATCTATTAAGAATGGCGAAACGTTTGCAATCAGAATTCGACCACANTAATTCAGAGATTCGAGTCTCTCACAGAGAGACTGAATGAATAAAACTGAAAAATTGGGAGACTCGAGTCTCTCGTAGAAACACTGGGATTTCTGAAATATGTTGAACTTTGAAAATTTTAACCATGTCTATCGAAACACCACTTATTGAGAGATTCGAGTCTCTCGTTCAGAGACCGGATACGAAATGAGGATCTCTCTATGAGCGACTCGAGTCTCTAGTTTAGAGACGCTAAACAGTTTTTTTGACAGTCTCTCGACAGTCTCTCTCAGCGCCACCAGAGAGACTCGGTGAGAAACGGAGACTCGAGTCTCGCTTTCAGAGACTCTAAGAGACTGAACATTTTTATCTCGGGTAGTTCCTTGGTTTTTGGTATTTGTTAAAAAGCTTCAAAACTTGCTACTTATTTCAGAAGGACCCTCTATTGTTCTAACACCAAAATGCAAAGATCGATTTCTGAATAATCTCGCTGTTTTGATCCTTCTGGCTTAAAAAGATTAGTGTTAAAATTACGTTGGGATTTCTGAGTATTTCACTGTGATACTAAGGGTTAAAAAAGCTGAGAAGATCTAATTCATTTTGAAATTAATCTCTATCTACGGCCTTGAAAGGAATAAAATTCGAAACTTATTGAAACTTCTAGAAGCTTGAAAAGAGATTTAACATTTACCTATGTCATGCTTAGACTTTAAGTATGTTACAAGAAAAATTACAATACATACTTCAGGTTTGCAGTTATTTTTCTACTTCTGTAAATATATATCCGACCATAACTGAAATGTATTTCACACAACTGCAATTCAGTATGCAGATGTGGAAAGAAAGTTTTTCAAATCATACGCATGAATTATATTCTTTTTAAGTTATATGCATGNCAAATAATTTTTAACACAAAAAATGTGATTAAACAAATTGTTCACAAAAGTGAAACTCGAAACAATGGTACAAACAGTTTCGAGGTCACAGTGACTGATAGGGGGAAGCACTTGTAATTATAATAATATTTTAATGTCAAGTTTACTCAATTTGAAAAGAAAGTCATTACTATAGTTCCTAATTTATAACAAGTTTCATATTGTTCTGGGTACATATTTTTATAGGGTAGCCAAAAACAGCGGGATCAGAAACGCTGCAGAACAAGTTGCCTATCTATGGGCTAGAAGTCTACCGAACGATTCTGCAATCAAATTATTGCAAAAATTGGACCTTCTAGAAACGTGTACTGATATAGCCTGTGAAACCGGCCAATTCGATTTTGGACTACAACTTTCTAAAAACTTACCGGAAAAGGTACAAAAACAATCTTTGAATAAATTTCATAAAATTTCAAAATCAAACAAAAAAGGGGTTGGACAAATAAAAATAGAATTATACCTAAGTAAGTCTATTTTGGTTCTATCATTCAATTTAATTCCAACTACCTATTAGAGGTTCCCAATGCCTTACTATGCAAGTCTCATTCAATGATTTCCGGTACTATTGGTAATGTAAATGAACTTTTCGCTTAAATCAAGCTAGCACGACAAAATTACATATATTTCTTAAGTCTATAGTGCACTATAAGTTTTTTACTAAAACCAAACATTTGTCAAACAATTTTATGCACGCAGAGGATCATGTACCATTCATTAATGTTAAAGTAAAATAATACATGTATGCATCTACATATTTAAAAACAAAATTAATCACATTAGGCAGAAGAAGTTCATTATAAGCATGCAATGGCTTTAGAAGACGAAGGAAAATTCAGCGAAGCTGAAACTGAATTCGTGCTGGGTGGAAAAGCCAGAGAAGCGATTTTCATGTACATTCACAAAAGCGACTGGACGAGCGCTTTAAGGGTTGCAGAAATGCACGAACCTTCAACCGTTCCAGACGTCTTAAGGGAGCATGCAATGCAATGCTTTGCCGACAAACAATTTGCCGAATTCGAAATGCTTCTGATTAGAGCTCAGTTACCCCATTTGATTGTGGAGAAGTATAAAAGTGTAGGTAAGTTGCGATATTTACTGTTGACGAAAGAATCGTTTTTTTAATGTAAAAATTAAAGAGGTAAAAAAAGTTTAGAATAGTTCAAAACATTCAAATGGTAGGGATGATTTCACCTATCGGACATTGATTTTAGTGTTGCATTGCAAGCTTGTGCTAAAATTTAACGAGCCCACGAACAAGTGTGTCTTGCCATACACCATATACCTACAGCGCCTTGCCGGGTTTGGGTTGTTTTAACTACCCTAGGCAAAGCTAGAGATATTTCACATATCTTACAAAATACTTCAACATTTTGATATCGCTATTATACATCATTTACTTATTACTTTCTCTAGCGATGTTCCCCTTCCAATGTCTTGGATGCGCCTGGCAAAATCGTAGGTAGGGAGCAAAAAGCTCATTATACTCTCGACTCTTGTTCATTAAACATACCTTTTCATACAGTACCTGCCAAAACTTTGTTCAATCATGAATAGTAGTGCGAGTCGAAAACAAGCGTTAAAGCCTTTAATATGTCTAAATATAAATAAACATCACGTTGATATTTTCAGTAGTAAATGGTACCAATAACAGCACATTTGAGCAATGCAATTGTAGTGGATAAAATGGTCAATTTTTCCGTGCAGTACTGTACGGATTATACGCTCCTCACCGGTTAAGAGT
>NW_020442465.1:2171133-2178427 GCF_000699045.2 Agrilus planipennis
AGGAGCGTATAATCCGTACAGTACTACACGGAAAAATTGACCATTTTATCCACTACAATTGCATTGCTCAAATGTGCTGTTATTGATACCATTTACTACTGAAAATATCAACGTGATGTTTATTTATATTTGAAGACATATTAAAGACTTTAACGCTTGTTTTCGACTCGCACTGCTATTCATGATTGAACAAAACTTTCGGCAGGTACTGTATGAAAAGGTATATTGAATGAACAAGAGTCGAGAGTATAATGATCTTTTTTATCCCTACCTACGATTTTGCCAGCGCGCATCCAAGACATTGGAAGGGGCACATCGCTAGAGAAAGTAAATGAAGTATACCATAAATCGAATTCTGATACCCTTTGCCTGACTCATGTACCTACAAAAACAAATATTTCCATAGTATATTTTTACAAATTTGTGAAAAGGCGAGAAACCTGTATGAAAACTTACCCTTTACAATACCCGACGACATTTGAAATTTAAATAATTTTACTGTGATATTTTAAAGAATTTGCCGCTAGACGAGCGTCGATTGTACGAAGGAAGTTTAAAGCCCGGAGAGAATCCTTGTGTAATTTCCGGTTACCCTCCAAAAGGAAAAACGGTAAAATTTAAAAATCATCACCTACAAGCTATCGGCGAATATTGGACGAAACTGAATATAACGGCGCAAATAACACCCCAACCGAAAATTTCCAATGCTATTAACTTTATGGAATTGTGGTTAGGTGAAGCCGAAGATGGTAATTTATTGTAATTAGCGAAAAATCCAAAAAATACCTTATGTTTTTACTATTTGTAGTCATGAGTTATCTTCAAATAAATAAATGATTTCACTGTTTGTTTTTTGTTTTGATTGTTTACCATTGGTGACAAACCAGGAGAATGATGATAATAAATCTTCCATTTTATGAAAATGAAATAAAAATTTTGCTGTACCTAATGATGAGAAATATTTAGTGTATACAAAAGATAAAATATTCTTCAAAGTGCTTTATTCAATATCGAATTTTTCCGAGTATAATACTTACAGAAATCTCCATTTAATATAAAAGTATTCCTATATAACTAACTGTATTCATTAATAAAAATATCTTATCCCTGCTTTACAAATAAGGACTTACATCTAGTTTTTTGTTCTTCTCCTAAGAAAAATTTTAATATTTTCAATCACTTAGAAAATCATTGAGAGATTTAGGTTCTTCTACTAATCGTAAGAAAGATTTAAATAGCTTCAATCACTTATAAAATTATTAAGAGATTACATCAATTATTCACTGACATACGGTAAGGTCAGGTAATATCAATAGTGTGAACAAAAAGAGCAAATTTTAATATAAATAAGTGAGGCCATATGTCCCTTATTGTACTTATACATCTTGAATAAAAATAAATAAAGTTATACTAAAGAATTCGTTACAGGATTGTCGATATTACTATTTGGATTGGTTCATACAGACTATTCTGTCGATGAATTGATAGCAATCTCTCAAAAACTTTACCAACACTTTTCTCATGTTGGAAAGAATGCAATACATACTATTTTAATAGATCTATAAGATCGAAAGATAAACGGGTTGAAACACCTATTTCAATTATATTGTTAATAACTATCATTGCTTCTTGTTGGATTATCATCTTAAATTCAACAAGTACCCATATAAAAATTCCAACTTACGATGAGATAAAACAGTTGTTTTTACCAATCAGTAAAATTTTATTTGTTAAATAAAGAATAAATGAATGATTTTGTAACCTGGTGTTCAACGTTCATTTTTAGGCATCAACATCCCTACAGAATATTATAATAAAGTTTAGTATAGGTAAACCTGAATAACCTAAATAGTTCAATCCTGATTGGTTAAATAGTTACCTATAAGTATTTACACCAAGAACGGTTTGTCTAGTAAATGACACCAGATAAAATATACAATCGATGATATCTAGAAAAAGTGGGTACCCAAGAAAGGTACTTTTATCATAATTTCAAATACTGCCTGTTATTATGTACATTGATATTTTCCATAGATTAAAATTTATATAAATAAGATGACTGTGCATTTTTTGTTCCCTCGTATCACTATTCGTGAGATGCTTAACTAATCAATGTACCTTTATAATATAGTGGATAATTTATGAGAAACTTAATGTATAACACAGCGAATAGGTGAAAGATTTTTTTCAATTAGTAAATAATTTTTCACCCAGAAGCAATATGAGTAAATATACTTAGCACCAACGCAAATCACCCTTACAATTATAGTACCGTAAAATCCGGAAATATACTCGGTACTTCATAGAACAGTTTTCAACAAGCTAATGCTGCGTCTATTTTCTTCTTAGTATATATTAATTGTTACTAGCTTTTTATTTATTTTCTGTATTAACTGAATAATTCTCTAGTTTCGGATTTTACGGTGACATATGGTCGTAAGAGTGGCCTGTGCTGGTATTAAGTAGATATATGTATTTTTAGTAATAGCGCCACCTGGAATCATATCAATTATAAACGACAAAGGATTGCTAGATTGTATGTTATTAATTAATATAAGTTTTTGAAGTGAAACTTCTTTACGGACCGTAGGGTAAGTTCATTTCATGCGAGTTGCTCTGTAACGAAATCATGCAACGGATGTCCCCCCTCTAGTCGGTCACGTAGTCGAGTTCGTAGTGGGGATCGCTTGAGCCGCGAGCGCGCTTCAATGCAACGTTCGTTACAGGCAACTCCGGCATGTATAGTGTAAAATTTACATTCATAGTGTACAAATAATACCATTAAACCAATTCCTTAACCCCTATCCCGGTATGTTTGTGTGTTTGAAGAAGTTTCACTTCAGTAGCGTGTTGTATAATTACACGTTGTATTTCTTATTTAAAATTGCTGAATTCTAGAGAACTACATACAATTTCAGATTGGACGATTGGAGGAATTAAAGGATAAAAAAATGCCTTCTATCTTGGACATAAAAAAAGCATCAACAAAATTTCGAACAACATATGTATTATATATATGTAAGCAGAACAATAGCTGCCATTCATGTTATCAAGAGTGCTACCTATAAAAAATACAGTGGATTTCAAAGTTAACAGTTCACTTCCAGTTTGTAGCAACCCTATATGGTGTTCTGACGCCCTTTTTGTTAACATGCAACAGAATTTTTTCTGTTACAAGAAACACGAAGAAATAACCGCATACTGCTTGTGAGTACCAAAAAAGGGTACAATTATGTGTAGGTACAAGCCAACGGAAACTTATTTTATAGATAATTTGTAATTAATAAACAATCAAATAATCAAATATTACCGATAAATANTTCTGGCCTAGTACTGTTCTTTTCTACTTTGCGCCGGTCAAACTGAAGGTCACATCGCTACAGAAAGTAAACGAAGTATAATACCTCGCTTTTCTTGGATTAAAGAAAACATTGTCTATCGTTTTAATTGTTAAAAATTTAAATTATTTGAGAATGATTAACTTAATTTACTGACTGTTGGTGTTTCTAATTTTGAAGGAATGTGGCAAGATGCTTTTCGAATATGCAAGGAACATACCCCCTCCTTGTACGACACCCTCGAGGCGGAATACATAAGTTCGAATAAAAGTGATTTGGGTAAAACGGAAATGGAAATGTTGGTACAAAGGGTAAACGATTATATGTCGAAAGGACAATACAGACAAGGAATCGAGACCCTTATTGAAATAAGCAGTCACACATCCGATCCCGAAATTATTCACAGAACCTTACTAAGAGCTGCCGACGTCACCAACAAATTTCTCACTGGGGAAGAAGCCTTAGTAGTATCGAAAATTGTAGGGCCAAGGTTGGAATATTTGTTGATTTAATTTTTAATAAAATACTAATTGTACAAAAAGTAATTAGCACGTAAAGTATGAATAATTCATGAACTAATTTAGAGAACGTCATTATTCTTTTATGGTTTTAATGTCAGTAGTTTCAGTTAAATTTCAAAAGCCAATGAAAAACAAAAACTTACAAACTAACAATAAATAATAAGTCCCCAATTTATGGATATTTTCTGTAAATAACTACGTAATAAATTATCACTTTTAGGCTCGTTGAGGTGGGAGATCACATGACAGCTGCTCAATTGTTTATAAATGTTGATTTAATAAAAGAAGCTATTGATTGTTTTATAAATGCAAACGACTGGGCGAGTGCTAGAAAAATTGCAAGAGAACTTGAACCTTCTTACGAAAGCTATGTGGAAAATAGGTATAGGGATAAATCGTCGGAAAATGACTTTGGAAATACCACTGATATCGGTCAGTATTACACATTCACTAATTTACTAATTGCGCTCATTAAATGTACTCCCCTTCAAGTAAATCTATAAAAACTTTTAAAACTTCGTCAAATTGATCTTCAAAATTCCGATACAGTTATTTATAATGTCGATAGTTTTCTTATTAACTGCAGCAGTGTTTATATCTAAATTTTCTAATAGATTTAATTTAAAGCTTTGTGGTGGATCATCTAAATGGTGGCCATTGGCGATTATCTAATATGACAACGTTGTGGTTATATTTAACACAATGCTCAGGGATACTTTGTTTTTAAGGGGTTATGGAATCATTGGATTTGTTGGCTGAACAAGGGCATTGGACAAAGTGCATTGAAAAGGCAAAAGCACATGGTTTGCCAATTTTGCACAAATACTTGGCATTGTATGCTACCAGTTTATTAAAAGATAGTTCCCCAATCCAAGCTGTAAAAGTGTTCAATACATACGGAACGCCGGCTATCAGTCAAAACTTTAAAATTTACAACCGAATCGTAAAAGAAATGTTGGCATTGAATATTGATAAAGAAGAAAATAACTACGAAATATGGTCAGAGTTACGACAGATGCTTCATAAACTGGTAAAAAGAGCTTATTCATATAGTTAGTTACACTAATTTTGTTCAATCACTCCCTAATTAAACTGTTTATAAATCTGCCGTGTGCTACATCTAAGCGCCACCTTTAGGCAATATGCAGTATTTCAAGAAAACAATAGATCGTCAAATTCCTTAGATCGTTGCATTATACAATTATGTATAATATATAAATTATTTTTGCCTACAGTGAAATACCTATCACAAAGGAAATATTTTCTGAGCGAAAACTTTTGTACGTGATATTAAACAATAATTACTTACGTATATATCAGTTTATCAATCAAAATAATTTTCTCGTGTGTATAAAAAGGTTATGATATAAGTAAAAAAGGATTCAACAGAAACCGATTACATATATTATTCTTTTAAAATTGTTAGGTTAGGTATGCAGAAATTGCACATGTATTTAGTTTTCTTGAGATAATTCGTAATCATAATTACCTGACCAACGCTATGCTTCAGGGCAACAAAATAACTATATTGTATCTTATAACAATTAAACAACTTATACGCAATTTTTGGCATCATTGAAAGTAAAGATATTAAATAATACCTAGAAATATATTATCAAAAACCTCCAAACGATCTTGGTTTGTTTGGATAATTTTACTACTTATAATCCTCGAAGTTAGATATAACCAAGACATAACCCTTTATAAAGTTTGTCACATAACCTTTCAAAGCTAAATGTGTTCCCAGAAAACAATAAATAATAAGAGTAATTAAAGTACACCAAGTACAAGAAAATACATCAGATTTGTAACAAAAGAACGTTAAAAAATTACTATTTATCATACCTTTGTATGCCAACATCTCCCAACGCACTTTTCGCTTACAATTTCTCCTATGCATCACCGTGTCTTGTAAAATAATACAGAAGTTTCCAAAAACTTGAATAACTCGAATTAAAAGTTTGATATAGTCAATCGTTTAATATCAAAGTAACACCTCACTAATCACACGTTCAATCTTTAACTGCCGTCACGGAAATGAAATAGATCACCTGATTATTACTATGTATTTATGAAGCTGTAAGGGCTGCGTCTGCGCCCTATCAAAGGAACTTAAATCTCTTTCCTTTATTAAATGGCGGCAAATTTTAAATGGAAAACAATTTAATACACTTAATTATACCAAATTATACTATGTTAATTAGTAGGTATCTGGTAAAGTGACGTAAAGAGAAGAAGTAAATTATTTTAATTTCAGGTGGAAAATATTAAAACGGGTAATGAAGTTAATTCTCAAACAAAAAGTCACTTTGAAGAACTTTTGCTAATTGTTCATTTTTGTGCGTTGAGGGCTATTTGTAAGAAAGTTCCTTCTTTAAAGCAAATAGCAGTAAAAATATCAATTGCTTTGCTCAGGTACATTGATGTAATTCCAGCTGATAAGGCATTTTGTGAAGCAGGTAAGAAATTACAAATATTTTTCCAATTTATTTACCGTCATCCTTTTGGCATTTTATTATTGACTCGTAAAGGTCTAGATTTGCGGGAAGAAGGTAGAATTTCAGAAGCTTTTGTATTCCTGAATTACTATCTGGATATTTGCGAAGCAATCGAGGAGGGAGATAGTCAAATTATTGATAACACGTACATGGAACACACCGACATACCAACCGATTTCCCGTTACCAAAGGCACTGTACCTTCAGGACGATGAAGCTCTCCATGATGATATTCGTCAATGGGTACTTACAACGAGCATGGACCAAAACATAGATCAGGTACATGTCGTTTTAATTGCATAAAACATTCAAGCGGAAAATTCGCGCTGCCCCTCAAAGCTCTATGGCTTATAGATTATATCGTTCAGTACTGTGAAAATTAAGGATTGTGTTGATGTAAAATCGAATTAAGAAATTAATCAGAAAGATACAAGATTTCTCCTCTCCCCCCTAAGGATTATTTCTGGATTCGCCCTCGACAAAACACCTATTTAAGCAATTTTAATCGTTTTTTGCTTAAACTTCACTAATGTACTCGAAAAATATGATAATGACCGCAAATGTAAGCCAAAAATCGTCAGTTTTCTCGCCCTTAAATCACTTGTATAGGGATTAAAAGTTAAGAGTACCCTTATACAATATTAAACTGCAATAAAATTCCAGTAATTGGTAAAAAGTTTTATTAACATCTATGAATAAACTATAAATCTGTTGTGACTTACAATTAGTTTACAAAACTGCCTCTTATCTTGAACTATGAACTTCAGCCAGGAAAAAACATTGAACGTATACTTCATTTACTTTCTGTAGCGATGTGACCTTCAGTTTGACCGGCGCAAAGTAAAAAAGAACAGCACTAGGCCAGAAAAGGAAGGAGACAACTCTCGGCCAAACTCTTAACCGGTGAGGAGCGTATATGAGGGAATACATAAGCAGAT
>NW_020442465.1:2182569-2188744 GCF_000699045.2 Agrilus planipennis
TATTTATTGGGGGTAGGCGAATTTTTTAAATTTTTAAAACTATAATAATATCACCATTATCAGAAAGATAAAAGAAATCACAAAGGAGAGTCGGAATTTCAATTTAAATCAAAACATTAACAATTTAGATTATAAATACGCTTATTGTAACATTTATTCCAAAAAATTTCCCAATTACAGTTGCAATATTTTATTATCATAATAATTATATTTGCAAAATAACCTGATGGCTAATACTTAATACTTGGAAAATTTTAAAAATAAAATGAAATACAAATACGCTTTGTCAAATAAAATAATAAACAATAAACATTTTGTTAACAATAAATAATCAATACTTTCTGCATAAAAAATTGGTGCCTACTAGAAAGCTATGCGATACGTAGATTTTGAAAATAAAATAATAATCGTCAGTAAGTAATCAGTGGAATAAGAATTTATTATGCATAAAATTCGCCTAGAACATTCAACTTTTCGATATTCACTTTTTATTTGAATCTCACATACAATGTTTCCAATAAATACATAAAATTTTGTGCGTATCTTTCAGGTACACTATATCCAAAAAAAAAACTCCACGAATCAAATTACTACAGACGAAAATAGGCAGCAAAATGGTAACAAATAGTTAAAAATCCATTTTGTCTTATTAACAACATCATCCTCTACAGTCTGTTCCAACATTTGTGCGTATTTGTTTGTGCGTTCGTGACAATATTTTACATCTACTAACAGCCCACTGACATAATTTGTGCTCAGTCCTTTTGTAACAAACCTCGTATATTCTCAGTTCAAAACGTTCCCAATTGTGCGTTTCGATTTGTGCGTTTCAAAAATATATTAAACAAATTAAAAGGAACTGTGACTAATATAACAAATTGACATATTTATTAATAACAAATTAATACCTTAATCACAAAAATAATATCTACTTCAGTTTTAAACTGAAGAGTTAACAAAGATGTTCAAATTTTAATAAGACACTGAAAACTGAAGTTATAAAAATAAAACCAATAAATAAGAAACTGTGTTTCATAACAAAGTTCTACAAATTAATCTAGTCTAATAGCACATCTAAAAAAAGTTTACTGTTCCCTTTTCAATCCTAAAACAAAAAGAAATCAAGGGGAACCAACTGAAGAAATGCAAAAACGAGTAGAAACGTTACAACACAATAAAATGTAATTATAGTGACTGTGTATGTTTCTGCATCTCGTTTCCTTTTTATTTTAAATACCAAAAAGGGAACTTAAACATAAACAATCAATAAATCTTTTATTTAAAATGAATTGATTTATTGTAAACTTTTAACTGTAAGATAAAAAAAGTTCGAGAAGTTGCAATACAAAAACGCTAGCAATATTTGTATTGCTTTCAAATTTTTATTTTGTTGCTGAAAACATATTAAATATGGATCTATGTAACAAAAGACAATAATCTTATTTTTGAGAACTTGTGTTATGAAACCATCTTAAATTTAATTTAGTAAAGTAATCGCATTAAGCCCAAAGTTCGATAACAAAATTTCCATAACAAAACCTTGAGCTTAATTTCGATTATATTACTAACTTCCCCTTTTAGTCGCCTTTTACGACACGCAGGAGATACGGTGGACATATTCTATCCCCCTCGCCCACAGGGGGCAAAAAGGTTCACCACATCAATTGCCTTCAACATATTTTTATACCAATTTTATACTCAGTTAGTGATAGTATAACATTTTAAAATAACTTTGAAATCCACTATAAAGATAATTAATAATAGACTTTTGTTTAGGGACCGTCCATCAATTACGTAACGAAACTTGTTAGGGGAGGCTTCCAGCGGGGCGTTAAGACCTTTTTACGTAGGAAGAGAGAAACTGTAATTGTTTATTTAAAAATTACTTAGTATTGGAAATTAAGAAATGTTTCTTTCCTGCATTCAAGCCTTTAGACTTTTAATCAAAAAGGGCTTAGGCCAAAGATATTATCGAATAAAAAAAATGGAAGGGTTTCCTATCAGGCCTGTTTTCGTTTAATGAGGATCTTTAATTAAAAATGATCTATTTTGACGTTCAAGTTGGAACTAAACAACTGCAAAGAGTGGGAGGATTTAAATGTGTATAGTTGGTTGCATAGATATAAATTCTAATGACATAACCACTAAATTTTAAAAGATTAACCATTAATTGTAAAATATCGCCAAAATTAAAATGTTAAGTGCTATGTACCGTCAATCCAAATTGGAAAGGAAACAGATAGTTTAATAAATAAATTGGTATTTTTTTAAACTTAGACAACGCTTTCTACAAAGGGCACTATCAATAATTACCCATGGGCGCTATCAATAAATTACCCAAGAGCTCCATAATTTCTACAGTCTTCTGAAATCTAAATCGAAAATCGAACACCCCTACCGAATTTTATCAGAAAAAATAATGTGAATTCAGACTGAAATAGCAACAAAAAATAACGAAACAAAAAATACACATAAAATAAAAAAATAAAGCACCAAAATCAATTGTCAAAATAAGTATATTAAAAAGTAACTAAAGAAATAAACAGGTCACATTACAATAAAAATAATAACTGACCACCATTACTTAATCATAATAATCACGAACACTCTGTATCAGCCTTTTGTCTACTATAACTCACAAGAACACGAAAAAATGCACAGCTTTACATTCCTTCATTTCCACTTACTTATTCTCCAGGCCACAAAAGAAGAAATGATAAAACATGTCCACGTTTAATAAAATAAATACCGTTATTATTCCTTTGTGAGATAACTTACGAATGAACTTTCATTGCTATTACTATTATCATTACAATTATTATTATTATTTACATGCACGACATGAAATACACACGCCTCACAAACAGGAAAAAATTCAGTAGTTTTATTCCTATTTTTCTGCCTATGAACATCTGCCCAAGGACTGCATAATGAAAGATTAATAAAAGTTTTTGTCTCCTTTTTTTTGTTTTCTTCCCAGAACATGCGACGGGGCCATATTTTTAGTTCAGTTTTTATTTTTATGTTACTTTAACTGTTTATTTATTTATACGTAGACTTGGACTGGTGGTGCGATTGAGAAGGATTGGACGTTCGTCACGGCAAAGGACCCGTGTCTTTCGACTCGGACTCCGCTATCGATTTTGAATCTTCTTTATCTTCACCTGGAAATAAATGTACAATATTATAACTATATATATAATAATAATATATAATTAATNATGTCGATAGTTTTCTTATTAACTGCAGCAGTGTTTATATCTAAATTTTCTAATAGATTTAATTTAAAGCTTTGTGGTGGATCATCTAAATGGTGGCCATTGGCGATTATCTAATATGACAACGTTGTGGTTATATTTAACACAATGCTCAGGGATACTTTGTTTTTAAGGGGTTATGGAATCATTGGATTTGTTGGCTGAACAAGGGCATTGGACAAAGTGCATTGAAAAGGCAAAAGCACATGGTTTGCCAATTTTGCACAAATACTTGGCATTGTATGCTACCAGTTTATTAAAAGATAGTTCCCCAATCCAAGCTGTAAAAGTGTTCAATACATACGGAACGCCGGCTATCAGTCAAAACTTTAAAATTTACAACCGAATCGTAAAAGAAATGTTGGCATTGAATATTGATAAAGAAGAAAATAACTACGAAATATGGTCAGAGTTACGACAGATGCTTCATAAACTGGTAAAAAGAGCTTATTCATATAGTTAGTTACACTAATTTTGTTCAATCACTCCCTAATTAAACTGTTTATAAATCTGCCGTGTGCTACATCTAAGCGCCACCTTTAGGCAATATGCAGTATTTCAAGAAAACAATAGATCGTCAAATTCCTTAGATCGTTGCATTATACAATTATGTATAATATATAAATTATTTTTGCCTACAGTGAAATACCTATCACAAAGGAAATATTTTCTGAGCGAAAACTTTTGTACGTGATATTAAACAATAATTACTTACGTATATATCAGTTTATCAATCAAAATAATTTTCTCGTGTGTATAAAAAGGTTATGATATAAGTAAAAAAGGATTCAACAGAAACCGATTACATATATTATTCTTTTAAAATTGTTAGGTTAGGTATGCAGAAATTGCACATGTATTTAGTTTTCTTGAGATAATTCGTAATCATAATTACCTGACCAACGCTATGCTTCAGGGCAACAAAATAACTATATTGTATCTTATAACAATTAAACAACTTATACGCAATTTTTGGCATCATTGAAAGTAAAGATATTAAATAATACCTAGAAATATATTATCAAAAACCTCCAAACGATCTTGGTTTGTTTGGATAATTTTACTACTTATAATCCTCGAAGTTAGATATAACCAAGACATAACCCTTTATAAAGTTTGTCACATAACCTTTCAAAGCTAAATGTGTTCCCAGAAAACAATAAATAATAAGAGTAATTAAAGTACACCAAGTACAAGAAAATACATCAGATTTGTAACAAAAGAACGTTAAAAAATTACTATTTATCATACCTTTGTATGCCAACATCTCCCAACGCACTTTTCGCTTACAATTTCTCCTATGCATCACCGTGTCTTGTAAAATAATACAGAAGTTTCCAAAAACTTGAATAACTCGAATTAAAAGTTTGATATAGTCAATCGTTTAATATCAAAGTAACACCTCACTAATCACACGTTCAATCTTTAACTGCCGTCACGGAAATGAAATAGATCACCTGATTATTACTATGTATTTATGAAGCTGTAAGGGCTGCGTCTGCGCCCTATCAAAGGAACTTAAATCTCTTTCCTTTATTAAATGGCGGCAAATTTTAAATGGAAAACAATTTAATACACTTAATTATACCAAATTATACTATGTTAATTAGTAGGTATCTGGTAAAGTGACGTAAAGAGAAGAAGTAAATTATTTTAATTTCAGGTGGAAAATATTAAAACGGGTAATGAAGTTAATTCTCAAACAAAAAGTCACTTTGAAGAACTTTTGCTAATTGTTCATTTTTGTGCGTTGAGGGCTATTTGTAAGAAAGTTCCTTCTTTAAAGCAAATAGCAGTAAAAATATCAATTGCTTTGCTCAGGTACATTGATGTAATTCCAGCTGATAAGGCATTTTGTGAAGCAGGTAAGAAATTACAAATATTTTTCCAATTTATTTACCGTCATCCTTTTGGCATTTTATTATTGACTCGTAAAGGTCTAGATTTGCGGGAAGAAGGTAGAATTTCAGAAGCTTTTGTATTCCTGAATTACTATCTGGATATTTGCGAAGCAATCGAGGAGGGAGATAGTCAAATTATTGATAACACGTACATGGAACACACCGACATACCAACCGATTTCCCGTTACCAAAGGCACTGTACCTTCAGGACGATGAAGCTCTCCATGATGATATTCGTCAATGGGTACTTACAACGAGCATGGACCAAAACATAGATCAGGTACATGTCGTTTTAATTGCATAAAACATTCAAGCGGAAAATTCGCGCTGCCCCTCAAAGCTCTATGGCTTATAGATTATATCGTTCAGTACTGTGAAAATTAAGGATTGTGTTGATGTAAAATCGAATTAAGAAATTAATCAGAAAGATACAAGATTTCTCCTCTCCCCCCTAAGGATTATTTCTGGATTCGCCCTCGACAAAACACCTATTTAAGCAATTTTAATCGTTTTTTGCTTAAACTTCACTAATGTACTCGAAAAATATGATAATGACCGCAAATGTAAGCCAAAAATCGTCAGTTTTCTCGCCCTTAAATCACTTGTATAGGGATTAAAAGTTAAGAGTACCCTTATACAATATTAAACTGCAATAAAATTCCAGTAATTGGTAAAAAGTTTTATTAACATCTATGAATAAACTATAAATCTGTTGTGACTTACAATTAGTTTACAAAACTGCCTCTTATCTTGAACTATGAACTTCAGCCAGGAAAAAACATTGAACGTATACTTCATTTACTTTCTGTAGCGATGTGACCTTCAGTTTGACCGGCGCAAAGTAAAAAAGAACAGCACTAGGCCAGAAAAGGAAGGAGACAACTCTCGGCCAAACTCTTAACCGGTGAGGAGCGTATAATCCGTACAGTACTACACGGAAAAATTGACCATTTTATCCACTACAATTGCATTGCTCAAATGTGCTGTTATTGGTACCATTTACTACTGAAAATATC
>NW_020442465.1:2194672-2199056 GCF_000699045.2 Agrilus planipennis
TAATGTAACAAATTAAGAGAAATAATATTTTAGATATTTTCTAACCAAGAAGAAAATTACCTTTTTCTGATTTAAGTTCGTCCTTTATATGTTTCTTGTCTCCAGATTCCTTATTCTCATTTCCCTTTTCTAAACGAGGTCGTTTACGTCCTTTATAACTCCTGTGATCCCTTCGACCACCTTCACCCTCATCTTCACTATCTGAGAACTCGTTGTCTGGAGCTATCCTCTTATCTAGGTCTTTTTGGGGCAACCTTTCGTCCTTATCGATCTGTAAACAGAATTAAAAAACAATAAAAACATATCAGTTACTAAAATAAATCCAATTAATGCAATTTAGAAAATCAATTTAGTCCTGATAGTATTATCCAACTATTTCTAAAAATATGTATGCACATAAAATAATAAAAAGTAATATAGGATATAATTTTAAGTAAATATCGTTTTTTAAATTACTAACATCTAATTTTTAAGGAGAAATTAAAAAAAAAATAATAATTACCTTGTCCTCGTTATCAGACTCTTCATTAATGGCGTCTTCAGGAATTGTTTGCACTTGAACACCAGGAGCATGAGGCAACATCCTCAAATTTTCAAAAAGTCTTGTTTTAATCTTTTCCAAGTACTCTGTGGTATTTTGATTAGCCATATTGCTAGGACTTATGTGTAGTTTGAAGTCAGGACCGAAATACTCAAAATAGTCATTGTAAGGAAGTTCGTTAGCGATTTCGACCCCAAGAGCGACCGACGTTTCGTAAGTCCATGCTCTCGATACGTTTCGAATTGTATAACCGCCACCACCTACCATCATGAAGGGTAAGTTGTATTTTTTCACGAACTCGACGCATTTTCCGTGACCCCTTACGGTAAGATTAAAGCAACCTGAACAACGTAAAATAAAAAATATCACAAACAGAAAATTGTACAAAAATATCATATAAAAGCCAGTACCTAATACCAGAACGAAATGGAAAAAAAAAATTCTTAAATTACACACCTAATCGATCACCAGTTAAAGAATCTGCACCACACTGATGGACAACAGCGCTCGGTTGAAATGTTTCCATTACTTTACTAATAATAGGAACAAAAATGCTTTCGTAAGATTCATCATCCATTCCGTCACGTAGAGGAATATTTACAGCGTAATATTTCCCTTTCCCTGCCCCTATATCTCGTAAATCGCCAGTTCCAGGGAAATATTCACCATACTTGTGAAAAGATACTGTCATCACCTACAACAAGTGTTTGCATAAAAATAAAACTCCCTATAAACATATACAACAGTAAACAAGCAGTTAAGTGATTAAGATTAAAGAAGTATAACATTTTTCAGTTTTTGCCCATAGGTACATTAGGGTGACACCTTGTTTTAATAAGTTTTCAAATTTTATGTTCCCACTTTAATTTATTTAGTAGAACTACAAAACATATTTTACAACTCATTTAGCCCCTTTCTATATTTTGTAATTTATTATTATAGTCAAGTTGCCTATATTAAATAGATCTTTCTCATGCCTTCAACAGCAAAAATTTCCTTTATTATCCTCACCCCTACTAGTGCTATCTCCGGGGTTCCTCAAGACTGGCATATGAGTCCTCTACTCTTTGTAGGTATTATTTGTCAACAAACTAGTTCAAGCTCTTGAATTTTCTGAATTATTACTTTACACATATGATATCAAAATTTACAAGAGTATTGGCTGTGTATCTGCTGAGAAACCTGCACAGATTTTCTCAATGGTGTTAATGTAGCACCATGTCTTTCTAAAATAACTCGGGAATGACAATTTTAAATTCTGTACTGACTAGGCCTACGGCTCTCAATAGTCTTGATGTTACCTTTGATTTCAAGCTTAACATTAATAGTAACATCGATTTTATCTGCTACAAATCTTATTAAACCATGGGATTTATACATAGAAATATGACTTACTTCCACTCCCTAGGTTTTTAAGACACTGATGAGTCTGAGAATTTTTAAGGATAAATTTAAGATACATAAATAATGCTCACCCTGTCCGTTGTATAAAAAGCTTCTTCAACCCCATCTCCGTGATGTACATCAATATCAATATACAGGACCCGCTGATGATATTTCAAAAGTTCAAGAATACCAAGAACAATATCATTTACATAACAAAAACCAGATGCTTCTGATTNAATCATCACCTACAAGCTATCGGCGAATATTGGACGAAACTGAATATAACGGCGCAAATAACACCCCAACCGAAAATTTCCAATGCTATTAACTTTATGGAATTGTGGTTAGGTGAAGCCGAAGATGGTAATTTATTGTAATTAGCGAAAAATCCAAAAAATACCTTATGTTTTTACTATTTGTAGTCATGAGTTATCTTCAAATAAATAAATGATTTCACTGTTTGTTTTTTGTTTTGATTGTTTACCATTGGTGACAAACCAGGAGAATGATGATAATAAATCTTCCATTTTATGAAAATGAAATAAAAATTTTGCTGTACCTAATGATGAGAAATATTTAGTGTATACAAAAGATAAAATATTCTTCAAAGTGCTTTATTCAATATCGAATTTTTCCGAGTATAATACTTACAGAAATCTCCATTTAATATAAAAGTATTCCTATATAACTAACTGTATTCATTAATAAAAATATCTTATCCCTGCTTTACAAATAAGGACTTACATCTAGTTTTTTGTTCTTCTCCTAAGAAAAATTTTAATATTTTCAATCACTTAGAAAATCATTGAGAGATTTAGGTTCTTCTACTAATCGTAAGAAAGATTTAAATAGCTTCAATCACTTATAAAATTATTAAGAGATTACATCAATTATTCACTGACATACGGTAAGGTCAGGTAATATCAATAGTGTGAACAAAAAGAGCAAATTTTAATATAAATAAGTGAGGCCATATGTCCCTTATTGTACTTATACATCTTGAATAAAAATAAATAAAGTTATACTAAAGAATTCGTTACAGGATTGTCGATATTACTATTTGGATTGGTTCATACAGACTATTCTGTCGATGAATTGATAGCAATCTCTCAAAAACTTTACCAACACTTTTCTCATGTTGGAAAGAATGCAATACATACTATTTTAATAGATCTATAAGATCGAAAGATAAACGGGTTGAAACACCTATTTCAATTATATTGTTAATAACTATCATTGCTTCTTGTTGGATTATCATCTTAAATTCAACAAGTACCCATATAAAAATTCCAACTTACGATGAGATAAAACAGTTGTTTTTACCAATCAGTAAAATTTTATTTGTTAAATAAAGAATAAATGAATGATTTTGTAACCTGGTGTTCAACGTTCATTTTTAGGCATCAACATCCCTACAGAATATTATAATAAAGTTTAGTATAGGTAAACCTGAATAACCTAAATAGTTCAATCCTGATTGGTTAAATAGTTACCTATAAGTATTTACACCAAGAACGGTTTGTCTAGTAAATGACACCAGATAAAATATACAATCGATGATATCTAGAGAAAGTGGGTACCCAAGAAAGGTACTTTTATCATAATTTCAAATACTGCCTGTTATTATGTAAATTGATATTTTCCATAGATTAAAATTTATATAAATAAGATGACTGTGCATTTTTTGTTCCCTCGTATCACTATTCGTGAGATGCTTAACTAATCAATGTACCTTTATAATATAGTGGATAATTTATGAGAAACTTAATGTATAACACAGCGAATAGGTGAAAGATTTTTTTCAATTAGTAAATAATTTTTCACCCAGAAGCAATATGAGTAAATATACTTAGCACCAACGCAAATCACCCTTACAATTATAGTACCGTAAAATCCGGAAATATACTCGGTTCTTCATAGAACAGTTTTCAACAAGCTAATGCTGCGTCTATTTTCTTCTTAGTATATATTAATTGTTACTAGCTTTTTATTTATTTTCTGTATTAACTGAATAATTCTCTAGTTTCGGATTTTACGGTGACATATGGTCGTAAGAGTGGCCTGTGCTGGTATTAAGTAGATATATGTATTTTTAGTAATAGCGCCACCTGGAATCATATCAATTATAAACGACAAAGGATTGCTAGATTGTATGTTATTAATTAATATAAGTTTTTGAAGTGAAACTTCTTTACGGACCGTAGGGTAAGTTCATTTCATGCGAGTTGCTCTGTAACGAAATCATGCAACGGATGTCCCCCCTCTAGTCGGTCACGTAGTCGAGTTCGTAGTGGGGATCGCTTGAGCCGCGAGCGCGCTTCAATGCAACGTTCGTTACAGGCAACTCCGGCATGTATAGTGTAAAATTTAAATTCATAGTGTACAAATAATACCATTAAACCAATTCCTTAACCCCTATCCCGGTATGTTTGTGTGTTTGAAGAAGTTTCACTTCAG
>NW_020442465.1:2203658-2226149 GCF_000699045.2 Agrilus planipennis
TGTCATGCTTGGTTCGCTGTGGTATCCCATTTTGAATGACATTCCAGGATGTTTCTCCTTAAAAATTTGTTCACCAACTTTTTCCATGTGTTTTAGTAAGCTTGTATGTTCCTTTTGTACAGCTTTAAGACTTTTAATGTCTTCTTTAGGCAAAACTAGATAATGGACTTCGGCTTTAGGATATTTGTCTTTAATAATCGTGATTTTATCGTCTTCGGTAATTAATAGTTTAGGATCATTCACTGCTGAAAGTAAACCAAAAGCCCAATGCCCTTTTTTGTCAGTTTGGTTTTCAGTTTTTACTTTCTTGTTACTGCTGTTCGCATTGCTGGAAGATTTTCTCTTCGAAGTTTTACCAGACATGATGTTAAAAAAGGTTTTTTTATTCCGAAGCTAAAAGTAAGTCCATTAAATCAATTTCTAACACAAAATATTCAGTCTTTAATCTTATTTTCGATCGAAATCAGGATTGTCTACAAAATGTGGTAGCAATATTATCTACAAAGATTATTTAATATTAATATTGATTAAAGTGGTAAATGGCACCGATGGCCCTTGCTGAAATTATAACAGAACTGTATTTTTGGCACCAATGCCAGTTGTGTTGCCTATACTTCTTTTTTTAAAACAATCATAAATAAAATCAACATACCGTTCAACATCCACATGCTTGATTCATAAGTCGCATAATGATTTGATTGGTTATACTACAGTGTACCTACGTGTGTGACATGAAAATTTAAAAAGTTAGCGTGGATAAAACATTTGGTTTTTAATTTATTCCAATGTTACATTATACATATACACTTATAAATGTTTGCCACCAGTAGGTTAATAATTTTAGAGAAAATAGTTGGGAATCGTGGTAATATTAATTTAAAACGTTGCTTGCATCAGCGTTATCAGTACGCGTTTAAAAATCAGCGTTATCTGCAATCTCCATTGCTAACACCGCCACAGAAAAGCCGTTTTACTTACCGATACTTGACAATAATAAATCGTGATATCGCACTTGTTCGTACTATAGGTGTGTTAGTGGGCCGTTATACTCCACCCCATATACCGTAAAAGTTCGAGAATACCAAGAACAATATCATTTACATAACAAAAACCAGAGGCTTCTGATTTCTTTGCATGATGCAAGCCTCCACCCCAGTTGATACAAATATCTGAGGCTTGCTTGTTCAATTTAACTGCAGCCGCAACAGAACCGCCTGCTGATAACTGACAAAATTCGTAAAGGCCATCAAAAACTGGACAATCTTCTCCAACATTAAACCTTTGCATTTGCTTGTTGTATTCGGACATGTTGTCTGGACGTATAGAACGTAAAAATCTGATATAGTCGTCTGAATGAAATTTAGTCATTTCTTCAGCTGTGGCTTTATGTGGACGCTGCAGAAAATATTTTATTTATTATAGGTACATTTTTTTTTCAGATTTCAAAACTTACATAAATTTCCATTTTCCTGTAAAGTCCATAATTTAAAAGTAAATTGTGAGTCATTCGTATGCGATGTGGTTTCATTGGATGGCCTTGTCCGTAGTAATAATTTCCAATATCACCTAAGTTTCAAAATAAAAGTATTATCATTCTGTAAAAAGTATCGTTTTTAAGAAGATAACATGAAAAAACTTCAATCGACTTATTACCGAATCAAAGTACCGTCGAAAGTCTGAGGTACGTGACGCCGCCAAATTGGCTAACCAATCATCATGAAGATAAAACTATGGTACAAAGTCAGTCGTTGTACATCTCGCGTTAAAATTAACCAAACAGTACATTGAACTCTTATAGGTTAAAATCATCAAATATTTTTATTTGTACAAAATATAACGTTATAAGCATTAAAAATTGTAATTCCCATTCGAGGAAACAATAACAAATAAAGGCAGAGAATTAAAAGATAATTTGCTGTACTTACTATCATAATAATAGCAAACTCGTTTTTTACTGTGCGGTTGCATAGCCATATTTCTGCACTGCACTTATACGATAATATAACTTATTATTGTCTTATTAACTTTAAACTTATAACAAAAAGTATTTTTCGCACTTTTTGTGTTTTGAGCTGCCGAGCACAAACACCGCGTCAACCGAATACCAAATAGGAAAACGAATGGAACTGAAAAGGATGAAAAATTAAAGACTTCCGAAATTAAACGAACATTCGAACAGGGTCGGCTTCAGTTAGTTTAGATAAAAATGTACAAACTGCATATTTGTTAATTTTTTAACTGAATATAAATTTCTTAAGCATTTTCTTTTCAATAGTGTTGTTTTGGTTTGTTGCTGTTTATGGAAAAGGTGTTTCTTTTCACAAAAACTTTTGGTAGTATTTTAGTCCAAAAAAGTAATTTTTATCAGTTTGTTATAAATACAATGAGAACTATATGTTAAAAATAAAATAAATTGTTTCATTTGTGTAGATGGATCTAAATATGAAAATAGTACTATGCAATATTTCCTTTCTAATAGACAGAACCGGCTTAGGTTGCCTAAGGTACCTATGTAATAATTCAGAACCCAAAGGAATGGTAATACCTCTGGAACAAAAAATGGGCTGAATTGTTTTAAATGGGGGTCTTAATCTCAATTATTTTAATTGATAGATAAACAAAATAGTACGAAGGGTATTTTCTAAGTCAACAAGAAATAGGCGGGATAGGTTGGTAGGACACCTTCTAAGGTCTTGTTAGGCATATTAAAGGCTGGGAACAGAAACAGGAGTTAAAGGTAAAGGTAGTTTTCGCAAAATCCAAAGATGATTGTTACTTTTCACATAGACATATTTGTCAACCAATGCTTACTAACCAGGGCTCTCGCGACTCCATTGGGTTCTGAAAATTCATATCAAAAATTTGGAATACATAATGAAAAAGCTCTTTCTATAAATCTATTCATCTGACAAAAATTACGACAATATTATTACAGTGCATTAAAACAAATAAATTTAATGTTTATCACTAAGATGCCTCTTCAAATCGGGCATGTTTAAGGGGAAAAAATCACATTTGTGGCATTTAAGGGGTTTACTCATCCATTCTTTACATTTTTCGGCTGAAGGTATAATTATTTTTCCGAGTGATTCAAGTTGCTCACGAACTTCTAAATAATAATAATTAATTCAATTAGCTATTAGATACTTCAATATTAGAAGGTGATAGGTTATAGAAAAAAAGAATAATAAAAATCCTTACGTGTCGAATTCAAAAAGAAATCGGTGTTAAAACTATTCCAATGCTTTTTGGTTTTTAAGCAATCGGATTTCATATCATCACTTATAACATGTAAATGCAATCGTGTCATGCTTGGTTCGCTGTGGTATCCCATTTTGAATGACATTCCAGGATGTTTCTCCTTAAAAATTCGTTCACCAACTTTTTCCATGTGTTTTAGTAAGCTTGTATGTTCCTTTTGTACAGCTTTAAGACTTTTAATGTCTTCTTTAGGCAAAACTAGATAATGGACTTCGGCTTTAGGATATTTGTCTTTAATAATCGTGATTTTATCGTCTTCGGTAATTAATAGTTTAGGATCATTCACTGCTGAAAGTAAACCAAAAGCCCAATGCCCTTTTTTGTCAGTTTGGTTTTCAGTTTTTACTTTCTTGTTACTGCTGTTCGCATTGCTGGAAGATTTTCTCTTCGAAGTTTTACCAGACATGATGTTAAAAAAGGTTCTTTTATTCCGAAGCTAAAAGTAAGTCCATTAAATCAATTTCTAACACAAAATATTCAGTCTTTAATCTTATTTTCGATCGAAATCAGGATTGTCTACAAAATGTGGTAGCAATATTATCTACAAAGATTATTTAATATTAATATTGATTAAAGTGGTAAATGGCACCGATGGCCCTTGCTGAAATTATAACAGAACTGTATTTTTGGCACCAATGCCAGTTGTGTTGCCTATACTTCTTTTTTTAAAACAATCATAAATAAAATCAACATACCGTTCAACATCCACATGCTTGATTCATAAGTCGCATAATGATTTGATTGGTTATACTACAGTGTACCTACGTGTGTGACATGAAAATTTAAAAAGTNATGGTGTCCCACCCAAAGAGAAATACCTCTGGATCCTACGTGTGTGACATGAAAATTTAAAAAGTTAGCGTGGATAAAACATTTGGTTTTTAATTTATTCCAATGTTACATTATACATATACACTTATAAATGTTTGCCACCAGTAGGTTAATAATTTTAGAGAAAATAGTTGGGAATCGTGGTAATATTAATTTAAAACGTTGCTTGCATCAGCGTTATCAGTACGCGTTTAAAAATCAGCGTTATCTGCAATCTCCATTGCTAACACCGCCACAGAAAAGCCGTTTTACTTACCGATACTTGACAATAATAAATCGTGATATCGCACTTGTTCGTACTATAGGTGTGTTAGTGGGCCGTTATACTCCACCCCATATACCGTACGACACCGAAACACGTAAATTTCATACCGGTTCAACAGTAAAAGAAACAGTTGAGATGCCGGAGGTAAAGCCGTTTGAACGTCTTCCTACAACGGTTGTTCCCAAACATTACAGTTTAACTTTAACTCCGAATTTAAAAACATTTAAATTCGATGGGGATGTAACAATACAAATTGAAGTAAGTGTAACATATGTCAGTATTGATGTAGTAATGCAATGAGGTTAGATTTTTAATCAACATTAATTGCTAATAGTCGAGTTTTAGCGTGGTATTGTATGCTGTATTTGTAGAAAACTCTTTAAACTTTTTTCAAAAAACTGCTTAATCATGTAATTATCGTGCATTTTGTGATGTGTCAACTATTGAGTAAAAATAGAACATGAGTAGCCATGAAGTATCTATGTGGAGATATTCAAAATAGATCATAAATTTTTATTTGCAGGTGAAAGAACCAACAAAAACCATTGTATTGAATGCATTGGATTTGAATTTTGATTCAGTATTTTTGGATAATTCAAATGGCTTTAAATCAGCACCTCTTCAAATCAATAAGTCGGCAGAGGAAGAAACTGCAACCGTTGTCTTTTCAGATCTTGTTCCTGCAGGCAGTTACAACTTATCGGCCAAATTTACTGGCGAAATTAATGATAAAATGAAAGGTAATTAATTTACAGCTTTTACTAAATAAATAGTAGAAAAGTAAAAATTCTGGTGAATACATAATGGCAATATCACATATGGGACTATTTTAATTAATTTTACTGTATGACGAACTATTCATAATAATACAAATAACTTTTTTATCATTTTGATTATGACATAAAAATAGGCAGTGTATTTAATAAATAATAGGTAGATGTATATACCTAAATTTTATTTTCTTTGGAAGCCGTTGCATTATTTGTGCATTTAAAGCCAAAGAAAGTGGTACTTAGTAAAAAGTTACATTCTTGACAAATATTTGTAACCAATTTATCCTTAAAAATTACATTTTCTTTGATTAGGTTCATAATTAATATTGAGAGAGAGTATTTACACTAGAAGTGCAGATAAGTGTGGTTTTATTGTTACTTACTAAAAGGGTATTTATTTAATGAAACAATGAGAAACAAGTTTAATAAGCTCATATGTACATTTTATTTTATTAGCACCACTGTATTTTTCATTACTTATCATAAATTGTAAGCCCAAAAATAAAAAGATAAAAACTTTCAGAATTAACCAAATAGCATGTCACTTTTGCCCTTTTTTACTTTTTCTTTTTTCGTCTTGTCTCTATCTTTACAGTTTTTCTTTATTCCCCCATTTTGTACCAATTTCTTACTTTTTTTTCTGAATTAGGTCTTTTCTAAAAGAGTTTATTCATTGTAATTGTTCCTAGTTTTATCTTTAACTTTTAAAAAGTTTTGTTGAATATTAAGTAACTGTATGAAGTTTACAGAGATTGTTTTATTTACGAATCGTCTTTTCATTTTTGAAGGGTTATATAGAAGTCAATATCAAAATGAAAAAGGCGAAAAAACTTACGCGGCCGTAACACAGTTCGAGCCAACGGATGCACGTCGTTGTTTCCCTTGTTGGGATGAACCTGCTCTCAAAGCCACTTTTGACATCAGTCTCCTCGTACCTGCGAAACTAGTCGCCCTCTCAAACATGCCAGTTAAAAAAACCACTCAGATTAGCAATCTGGTTCGTTACGATTTCGAAACAACCCCTGTAATGTCTACGTACTTAGTAGCTGTGGTCGTGGGCGAGTACGATCACGTGGAGGATACGTCCTCCGATGGAGTCAAAGTGCGAGTGTACACTCCTCAGGGTAAAAAAGAACAGGGTCTCTTTGCCTTGGAGGTGGCCACCAAAGTGTTACCATACTACAAAGAGTACTTCAACATCGCGTACCCGTTACCAAAGATCGACTTAATTGCTATAGCTGACTTTAGCCCGGGAGCTATGGAAAACTGGGGCCTAGTTACTTATCGAGAGACATGTCTTCTTGTCGATCCAAAAAATACGTCAGCAGTTCGGAAACAATGGATTGCACTAGTCGTTGGGCATGAACTTGCTCATCAGTGGTTCGGAAATTTGGTTACCATGGAGTGGTGGACGCATCTTTGGCTCAACGAAGGTTAATAATGCAATTAATTATTTGTTGTATCAATATTAATATTAGTTTTTATGTATTTTAAAAGGTTATGCGTCTTTTGTGGAGTTTTTGTGCGTTCACCATCTGTTCCCTGAATACGATATTTGGACGCAGTTCGTCAACGATATTTACAGTCGTGCGTTAGAATTGGATTGTTTGAAGAATTCGCATCCAATAGAAGTACCTGTCGGTCATCCTTCCGAAATTGACGAAATATTCGACGATATTAGTTATAATAAAGGAGCGTCGGTGATACGTATGTTGCACCATTACATTGGCGATGAAGATTTCCGGAGGGGAATGAATCTGTACTTAACAAAACACCAATATAAAAATACTTTAACCGAAGATTTGTGGGCGGCCCTTGAAGAAGCCAGTAAAAAACCAGTATGAATGATTGCAATATAAATTTGTTTACGTTTTTTAATTTTTGTTTTCTGAAAAAGGTGGGAGCAGTGATGTCGACATGGACTAAGCAGATGGGATTCCCAACCGTGAAAGTTACCAGTAAATTAGCAAACGACGGTCAAAGTACCATCTTGAGTCTCTCCCAAAGCAAATTCTGTGCGGATGGTGTCCCACCCAAGGAGAAATACCTCTGGATGATACCAATCTCTGTGTCGACATCTCGTGATCCAGAAAAGGCGACCGCAACAACAGTACTTAAGACCGAGCAAGGGGAAATGGTCATCCCAAATGCTGGTTCTGAGGATTGGATCAAAGTGAATCCGGGTACCGTCGGATTTTATCGTACCCAATATCCACCAGAAATGTTAGCGAAATTGGTGCCGGCCATCAAAAGCAGGGTGTTGCCCCCTTTAGACAGATTGGGGCTCTTGGACGATCTTTCCGCTATGGTTCAAGCTGGACATACGAACACGGTGGAGGTGCTGAAGTTAATGGAAGCATTCGAGGATGAAACGGATTACACGGTCTGGTCATCTATTGGTAACTGTCTTGCAAAGTTATCTATGTTGCTCTCCTATACCGACTATTTAGATGATTTCAAAAAGGTAAAACAATTTATTTATTCTTTTGATTATAATTTAAATATTACATACATATGTATAACCCCTTTTTCGTTGACTAAAATCAAATCGCAAAATTATAGTACGAAAAAAAACTTCTTCGTAAAGTGTTGGCACGATTGGGCTGGGATGCTTCTGAGAATGAGAAACATCTGGATACTCTTCTGAGAGGCTTGGTTCTGGGTAGAATGGCATGGTTAGATGATGAAAATACGATCAAGGAAGCTAAGTCGCGATTTGCCAAGCACATCGCAAACGATTCTTGTATACCTGCAGATCTGAGGAGCGCCTGTTACAAAACTGTACTTCGAAATGGTATGAATACATGTTATCCGTACATTTATATGGAATAATGTTCTTTATTCTGTGTATTCAGGCAATGAAGAAACGTATGAGCAAATGTTGAAGCTGTTTCGAAGTTCTGATCTTCACGAGGAAAAGGACAGAATTAGTAGGGCGTTGGGGGCAACCAAAGACGAAAAATTGTTAGCTAAGGTCCTGGAATTCGCCATGTCTGTAAGTTATCTTTTTAATCGCGTAAACTAACAGTTAAATATGTTCAAAATTACTTAGGTAACGTGCTATTTAATTTTTAGGAAGAAGTTCGTTCTCAAGACACCGTGTTCGTTATAATGTCCGTTTCTATGACCGTAAAAGGTCGTGATTTGGCCTGGCAGTTCTTTAAAGACAACTGGAAGGTCCTAGTCGATCGTTACCAGGGCGGTTTCTTGCTTGCCCGTCTCGTTAAGTTCACCACCGAGAATTTTGTGACCGAAGAGAAAGCACAAGAAGTCGACAACTTCTTCAAGGAGCACAAGTGTCCAGGTACTGAAAGATCCGTCCAACAGGCAGTGGAAACAATCCGTTTGAACAGTGCCTGGTTGGCCCGTGACACCGATGCCATCAGACAGTATTTGGCGGCCCAATAAGACGGACGTGATTTAGAAAATGGATGATTATTAATTACTGTTATAATTATTTCGTTTTCTTAACGGCCATCTACTGCTTAAAATTGTATTTCAATTGTTCGTAACTTACCTCACCTGATTTATGCCAGTGTTTGTACCTTAATATTATGGTGTTGTAATATTGTAATTTTTTGAAATTTAAAACGCATTTTGTTGGGTTTAATAAACACTTTCAGTTACGTACTTGTTTCCTGTTTTCCAAACACTAAAAATACTCCTCTTCGTGTCTTGTATAAAGGCAATATAAAGTACGAATATTTGTAAAAAAGAAACACTACAAATAAATAGAGATCAATTTTATTATTAGTTAAGAAACAGCTGAAAATATTACGTACAATCAGTAATATTCAACAGTTCAAAGTAGGAAAAGTATTTTTAATTACATATTCTAAACATTAGCGTAAATAGTAAGTATTGTATTCAAGAAGTCTAAGGCAGTCGTAAGTATACGACAATGTTATAAAAGAGTGAAGTACAAGGTGTTACTTTTTTTACATTTCAACGTTTCGAGATTCTATATTAAAGATCAATTATAATTATAATAATATCATTAAATATATGGCACAAGAACTCTCCAGGAACGAGCAATAAGAACAGTACGCAACAACAATTTCCTAAAAGTATTTATCAATTAAATATTACGTATTTACGTACTTCAGAATACGACAATATTAACTGGAAACGCTACTGGAGAGAAATAGAAAGAGAAATAGACAATTATTTTGGAAGTGTTAAATGCTGGAATATGATGTCTATATTTTGGTAGTGCGTAGGGATGAAGTTTCAAAACAGTCGTGGTAAAGAATCTTTGGTCAAAAGATATGTTTTTTTAAATATCTTTACTGATACACATATGCATGTATATATTATGTAGGTACACTAAATGAGATTGGAAATTATTTTAAAGGTATTAACTGTAGGGGTGCGCAAAAATTCATTTAAGTATAATAGGTACCTACTATCAGAATGGGATTTATTTACTGTAAGCAGATGTAGGAGCGATTTATATCACCTATTTTTACTTGCAGTTTTCTGTAATGAATACTTATTGAATAATTCTAAAAAAGTAAATATTTTAGAATATCTTCCAAAAGTGTTACTTTTATACTTTTCTCTGAATGTTTTTTAGATAGCGTGCATATATGATATGAAGGATTGTCATTAGGAAGTTTATGTAGCCTTAAATATTATCTAGTTAAAATTATGAATAAATACTTATGTAATTATAATAAAAGAGAATTAATTACAAGTTAATTTTTACAGTAAATATTGCGCGCCCCTAATAATACAAGTAAACTGTATAGTAATTTTATTTATGTGTATTTATTTAATATTTTTAAGAGAGTGGGAATAGCTATAAAAGCACCTCAATTCTTTTTTCTCAATATTGCAATTAAATTAAATATAAACATTGTTTACGGTGATCGAAAAATAATTAATACGAAAATTGGCAACATAAAGTACTAGGGTACACTCAAACATAGATAGGTACCTGTGGGAAATTTGTGTTTTTGGTTTTGCTTTTGCTTTCTTTGTAATTGATTTATTTTAATTGCCATCGAAATATAAATTCCTAAATATATACAGGGTGGCTCACGATTCCCGAATATATATACTAGAATTAAAGATTTATGGCATCTTGTGAACATTTCGAGTAGACGGTAATTCTGCAGATGATTTGTCTCAGAATGGGAGGAAAAGAGGGGCGAATACTAAATAAGTGTATTTGCGTCATTAGATGAAAAGCCGCAGGTGGTGGCGGTGAAAATTGGTAATTGTGGTGTGTGTAGAACACAAAAAAATGATTTTGAGTGGGGGTAGAAGTGAAGACAAAAAGTTACGTTAGTTTCTTTTTCAAATTTTTGTGTGTTCTACAGGGCCATCTCTACCCCTTTCACTACCTCCCTCCAGCTGAACAGTTGCCTCACATACAGTACAACACTGTTAATATTTTCAAATTTCACCCTCAGCCCTTTTGCGCTTCCATGTCTCTGCCCCCACCTAAGAACACTAGTTTAGTATCTGTCTCAACCCCTTTTCCCTTTTGCCCCTAATAAGAGAGGGGGTATCATCATCTCTGCACAATTACCTGGTAAATTTTGTAAGTAACAATAATTGTTTTCATAGTCAGATGACTATAAAAAAAATTAAGGTTTTACTACATTTCTTATATTTAAGATTCATCAATACCTACTATTGGAAATTACTAAGAATTTTCTGTACAATTCTCACTAAAATTATCACGTATTTAGAGCACAAAATTAAAATTCTCTAACTTCAGGAACAAAAAACTTACTTGCTGTTGTACTTCCTTTTATGATCACCGTATATATGTATGATAAGTACATAAGAAGGTATAGTACGTTCTTTATGATTTCAAATTCCAATTTTCTGAACAAAATTATTCCCGCAGTGGAATAAATAACTATTTTCCAATCGAGATTCCCTCTCGTTTGGTTCGAAAGTCAGATAGATTGCAAAGTGGCAAACGACCTTGTGTCGCCATCTTTTAGTCAAATCGATGGCACAAGAGTAAGGTAATAGTAATAGGTTCTAAACTAATCGAAATTTAATACTGATTATGTTGAACAAATTACATGTTAAATCCGCAAGAATGTCTGATTCGACGAATATGTTAATATCATTGCCAATGTTACATTTATGTAATTAGACGTGTTGTACGAATTCGGGGTTGAGAAATGAAAAGCCCATAAATTCCGTTTGATCGAGATTCATCATGAACAACTTGTCAGTTGGAGTCAGATCTGTCTTTTCTGATGTAAATTGTTTATCGAAATTGCTCACGTCTTTACGATGTTTCTGTAACAAATTATATAAACTCACGGTGTAGTACAGAAGGTGCAGGTTTCAAAATTAAAATATTTAAATTAATGTGACAGATGGGGTCATGGAGTAAAATTTGCTTAAAACTTAAAGAAAATACCATATGTTAAAATGCGGATACAACTTTTGGGTAAGAAAGGCAAAATAGTTCGGAACTTACAATTTTGGGTTTAAATGGTGGTTGAACTTCTCTGTTTTCAATTTTCTCCCAATCAATTCTCCTGAAGAATGCATGCACCCGAATATTTTCTTCACCCTCTGGACCACATCCTAGCCTCTTATTTGGATTTTTCGTAAGCAACTAAAAGAAGAGTTGTTACGAGACAATGAGAAACCACCAATAATATTCAATTCTACTGACCCCTTTGCACACTTCTTTAGCCTCTTTCGATAGACCTTTCGGATAACTAACATTATGATCGGTGATAGCAGCAAAAAGTTCTTCCTCGTCTTCCCCATCGAATGGTGGTTGACCGACCAGCATTTCATACAGTAGAACACCATAAGCCCACCAGTCTACTGACTTTCCATACGGTTGGTACAAAATAATCTGGAAAATAATTCAAATCTGAAATGACCTTGTTAAAAGAATTCTTTGTGATATTTTTACTTCTGGAGCAATGTAGTCGGGTGTACCGCAAAAAGTTTTAGTTGTCTTATCACCCATTATTCCTTCTTTGCACATTCCAAAATCGGCAATTTTTATGTGACCATCTTGATCTAAAAGGACGTTATCAAGTTTCAAATCCCGATAAATGATACCACGATGGTGCAAAAAGAACAAACCGATCGCAATTTCGGCAGCATAGAATCTGTTAAAAAAAAACATATTATGCAGGTGATAAAAATTCAGGAATTCTAATAAAAGTATGGTCCTAATGGTGAAAAAGCAGATGCGAAATATGGGTAAAGCTAAATAAAAATTCTAAAAAATATATAAAGAAGATCTAGAAAATGTAACTACTAAATATTCAGGGTGTTCCAGGAACTACTACTACACAAAAGAAGAATGTGGAAGGCCTTAAAACACCTTCATGTATTTTAAGTGGTTCATGGTAGATTGTGATATTTATCTATTTAGAGAGGGTTTTTGTGGTGTCACGAATAACTGCCACTGAAACTGACTGACACTGACTTTTAGAACACTCTATGTAAGTTCTGGCACATTAGTTGTAAAAGTTACCATCTTCGAAGGAAATAGGGTCTCTTCCCCTCGTACAATATTCATATGATACTTGTCAAATATCATAGAATGGTTGAATGAATGACTCGTTCTTCCGGTAACCTGAGAATTTGTGTGCTCTTTACTCAATGCTAGATCATGTTCATCGACCATAGGGTAAGGAGCTTTAATGGGGATAGAATAAAATAATTTTGACATAGGGGAAAGAAACCGTGCCAAAAAAGGAACGTTTTTATTTTATCGGTCGATTGGCCTGTGTTATAAAAAAAGTGTAAAAATTAGATGTACTTATGTATCTCTGACTGCTTGACCAAAAAAAACCTAAGCATTTTTACCGAAATTAAGATACCCCACTGGGATCATTAGCTGTTATAAATATTATATACATGTTGGTCACTTTTAAGATTCGTCAGTGCTAGATTGAAACTACCGAATCTGAAGAAGTAAAACTTGAAACTTTCATTTGTAAGGCTTATTAAATAAATATAGATACATACAATTTAGACATCTTTTCGAAGTGAGTTAGTTTAATATGAAATATTATTCTGAAAATTAATTTTTGAATTTTCAACCCACTACAAGCTACGTCAAATTAATGAGTGAAAAATTGTTGCTGTTGTCACACCCCCGCCGGGAATCGAACCCGGGACCTTTGCTTTACGCACCAATGTTCTGACCACTCAACTACGAGAGGTGATAACAGCAACAACGACAAACCGTACTTATTAAGTCACAAATCCGTCGAACTAATGTAACTATCTATATACTGAATATACTATGATTAAACATACAATTTAGACATCTTTTAGAAGTGAGTTAGTTTAATATGAAATATTATTCTGAAAATTCATTTTTGAAGCGGGGAATCGAACGGCGGGGGTACGACAACAGCAACAATTTTTCTCTCATTAATTTGAGGTAGTTTGTAGTGGGTTGAAAATTCAAAAATTAATTTTCAGAATAATATTTCATATTATTAAATAAAGTTCTTCAGAATTGAATATTGTTTTAATTGAATTGGAACATGTTTCATTTATAAGATGAAATTAGATGTAAAATCAGAATTTACTGTAGCTATAGTTAAAAAATGAAAAGAAAAAGTTTGCTAATAATAGCAGAAAGGCAGTGAGAGTAAATCATGCAAATGCACTTCAAATAAACCTGGTAATCATATGCAAGAGAGGACTTACACTGCAACAGGTTCTTTAAATTTTCCACATTGCTGAATTTGGAACATCAGGTCACCACCATTTACATATTCCATCACGAAATATAATCGTTCCTGGAATATTAATACGGGAAATGTGAATTCCGCACACGACTTGCATTTCGTGCATTTAACATTAATGAAATGTCTTAAAATGTAAACATTACGTTGTATTACGTTTACTTGCCTCGGGTAGTTGCATTTCTAATACATTTTTTATGTTTAAAAAATTAAATACTTAACCTAAATTACAAAAATTATTCAGAGAAATGAGACGAATATTATAAAAATTATACCTTTTATAAATATTTTAAAAGTATTATTAAAATAAAAAAATTTTATGATGTGATACTTGTGTAATTGTAAGTAAAATTTAGCAATAACGCGAAGCAATGCCAAAAATAAAACCACATTTGAATTAACAAAATGACTATCCAAATATATAAACGGGTATTGGTGCATTTTGTTGAATTCAATTGTAATCTGCAGATGGCGTTCTTTACGCTTTTTGTAGTAATTCATAAACGTTGTCTAAAGGCAGCAGGTAGAGTTGGCCTAAATTCTGTTGAGACTGTCTGACGTGCTGACGAGACCTAAGAAGGTCGAAAATACGATTCACATTTGACAGTTCCAACAGAATACTGTATTTTGTTGGAATAGAAACACAACGATCATTGTCGCACGTTTCGTGGATACTAAGTTATTAAATTTTACGTTAAGCAAAAAAAAGTACTATCAGTAAATTTTTGGAATCTCCTGTATAGGAGAGCATAAAAAACTATTTTTTTTTTTAACAAAGATAAAGATATTAGTCAAACAAGCTAAATTCTTTAATGACCCTTATCGTTAATTCCCTCCCACTCAATAATCAATACTGAAATGTATAGTCAACAGTTAAATAGAAATTTATTAAAAGAATGGTATAATGATTCCTTGTAGACAGCAGTTGTAACAATTTACGTATAAATGAGCCATTACTGCTTATTATTATCCATTTATTTAACGACGTTTCGACCATTCTAAATGTGTGACCATCTCCAAGGCAAGATAACTGTCTGGACTGGTTTATTTTTTTGTGAATATATCAACAAATGTGTTGAATACTTTTATTGGCGATATACTAAGAGGACCAGTTTTTCTAGTGAGATAGATAATTCTTCTAAATTATCTTGTCTTAAAATAGCCAAAATTGTAAACTTTGTTAAATAAATGGGTAATAGGCAGAAATAACCAAGAAGAGTAGGTACAATATTTTAAAAGGTACAAGGTTTAAGAAAAGACCTTACCATAGTTTGGAAGCAGGAATGTAACTGAACTAGGAACGGAGGTTTACTAGATAACGCTAAAACTCTCTTCTCAACCATCGTGCATTCAACATCATCATCCTGAATGATAATATCTTTCTTGAGGATTTTTATAGCATATAATTCGTCGGTTCCTTTTCTTTCTGCAAGCATAACCTGTAAGAAACGGGTAATTTTTTAAGCACTCAATTACTTGATAGAAAATTCGTTTAGTCATAACTCAAAATTAACAAGCCATTATCTAAAACTTTTTCACATTTATCAAGTTTATGAGATCTATGTAAGTGATCGATTGCTCTATTACAAGATGTCATAATGCGAAAAAGGTGGCATAAATTAGTAATTAGAAGAATAAATTGACTTTGTTTAGTGTCAGTTATGTTTCCATGTTTTATACTTTGAGAAAATGAAGTTGAAAGTAATTAAATTATTGTTTTCCAATAATTAAGTACTATTTTTGGTAATGTTTTTGACATATATTTATTAAAACATTTTCTTGCTCAATACCTTCCTGAAAAACAATTCTTTTGTGACAAAGGTTGCTAAAACAAAAGAAACGTGACCTTTCATTTGTAACTGCATACATGAGAATTTGTTCAGTTTCTTTTTCTTGTTTGAAAACAAAAGTTTGTCCATATAAAATTCAAACAGCGGTGTCGTGACCGTACGACCGAGGACGTTTTTAATTTCCTTGAAAGGGTGCGCTTTTTTATTTTACGTTTCATGGAAAGTTTGCGCCATTAACACTGCGGTCGAAGTTCCACTTGATGCGAACGTTTCTTTGTTAAGTAAATTTGCGTTCCGATTTTCAATTTATTTTGAGAGACTCGAACGCTGGTGACTTGGGAACGTTAAGCCATCTGTTAATTAAACAAACTCAGACCAGAAGTTACACGGTGGATGATTGTTTATTATTATCTCTCCAAAAATGTAGGTACGTTGTTTTTTTTTGTAAGAAGAAGTTTCATTAGGACTTACAGAAAATTATGTTGGGAAAAATATTTAATTCAAATTTAACTTACTACATTACCGTGTTTTCCAAAATGATTTTAACTAACGCTAAGTCAGAAAAAAAACTTGTTGCTGCTGACATGCTCTTGCCGGGAATCGAACCCGAGTCCCTGGCTTTACTCTCTATCTTTAAGCTGCGAGAACCGATTCGACGATTCTGTGATTTACGTAGCTGGGTACGTATCGTCGTTGCTGCTTAGTGGTAAAGTAGTAGTGCGCGAAGTATAGGACCTGGGTTCGATTCCAGGGCGTGACAGCAGCATCAATTTTTCCTCGTTAATTGTAGGTTATCTGTAGTAAAAATTAATTCACTGTAATGTATCAATACAAAACGTACTTATCGAATAAAACGCTGTTACTTACTTTTCCAAAGGAACCCTTTCCGAGCACCATCAGAAAGTTGAAATCGGAAGCCCTTATGACATCTTTTTTGCCCATGTTGTGAGGAACATCCTTATCTGCGGCAACTGATGGCTTTTTGGTTATAGATGTTTTCTGTAACAAAAAACCGTATATGTAGCTATGCCAATGTTCTAGTTTAAACATTGGGATTTTGATCGGTCCAGAGTTCAGGGTTTTTCAGAGGTGCTAAGAACTCAGTCTTACTTGCATTTGATCACAGTTTTCTTTTTAGCTTACTTACCCTCATCTGCATCTTCATCTGAGCTAAATCTACTCCCTCTTCAGGTACAGGAACATTGTAGAATTCTCCTTCTTCTTGTGTTAACAGTTTGAACCAACCATCGGCGGGTGCTTTAATTATTTCTGATATCCCGAACGATAAAGACCCCATAAAATCATTTCGGGATGTCCGATCCCAATCCCATACTTCCACCAACAAACGACGATCCTTATCTTCTGGTTTCAATTCACTAGTAAAAAAAACAGACTGTATAACTTGTTAACTAAGAAGTCTCTTAAAGTCCGAAGTATATTCTAATATTAAGTTTCAAATTAAGGCAATCTAAACTTAACAGTAATCTACTCATTATTTATTTATTGAAATTATCGTTATTTAAAAAGATTGAAATAATTAGGCTATGGTAAGTTTAGGTTGCTCTGATTTGAAATTTAATCTTAGGATGTACTAAAACAGAGTAACCGTAGTTACCACAAAACTGCGGACACGTGGAACTAGGGCGAGTCCCTTTTTATTTATTTACTTATTCCTTTACCACAGTCTCCATTTTCTACTTTGAAGTACATTGTAATTGGGTTTCAGTCAACAAAAGGGAAAAAGTCATCAAAGGCGCCTGTTTTTGGTTCCCTAAGACATTTAAAACAAACGTTTTTGCTTTTGCCTTTCTGCATGTTTGTATAAATACGGTTCTGGACAAAAGCGATTTTCACCATATTCTTTAGCGGTCATGTAGGAATGCAAAATGCCTTATTTACTCAAGCTTCCTGTAAGCAAATAGTTGCTTATGTGTTTACAATAATGAACAAGACAGCGCCATAATTTCTTTATTGTTACTGGGTTACTTGGCTTTCCTCGAGATAAAAAGTTTTGGAAATGACTTAAACGCTTTGATCATTTTTTTCGAAAAAGATATAAAGATTAAAGTAATTAATTCTTCAAAATAAGATTATCTAGATCAAGGAAAATTGTCATAAAACATTCAAAGGTTCACAAAATAAATTTATTAATGACATTATCATTTTAATCAGTTACGATTACAAAAAGAATTCTGAATATTGTGACGTTCGTGTAGGCGCGAAAATATTGAACTAATTTACGCTTTCATTTTCCCCGTTTTCATTCAAACCTGTCATTTTTCCACCGAACCTTCGAATTGAATTATTTCGCTTCCATTTCTTTTTCCATTTTCGTTAGCAAAGAATGTACTAAACGTAAATCTTTCTACTGGAGGCGTTTGTCTAAAAATTTGATTTGCGTACAGGTGGGTTTCCCTTCGGGAGCACGTGATAAATCTCAGATTGTAGAATGGGCCCAGAAGCCAGACGTAAATTGGTACGAAAACAGCTTACCACGAAGTCTGCAGGGGATTTTCATTCATGTATAAAATAACATCCCACGAGCAATCACAGAACTACGTAATAACCCACCTACTGATTACATACCGTCTACCTACGCCTTATCTACCCGTACTAGGATTATATTATGAGTTATTATTGTAGGTAGATCTGAGTATGTCTTCATAATATAGAGACCGAATTGCAGAAATTTTTTTATTGTTTTAGGTAAAACCAACAGTAAACTTTAATTGTAAATGATGGTATAATCCATCCGAATTTGGGCGAATGGTAGCATTTGTTGGTGGTGCATATTAGCAGTTACATTTTAAAGATGGTGTTTCTCCACCCCGTGACTTAATTTAGTTTAATAATTTCATAATTTAACCCAGCTACTATTACATCCTTTATCTGTGATTTTACAACGACCGAAAATTGACATTAAAACACGCTGAACACGTGAAAAGATTGGTATTTTTTCTATAGAAAAACGACAACATTCCCTGAATATTATTAGGTCCATCCTTTAATTAAACGCTTTAATAGTTAGTAGGTGATTCCCTAATGCATCATGAGAGAAGATATATCTACAAAATTACATTACAATACCTGTTAATATTGTTACCGTAGACCATTAATTTATGTACGTATATGATGATGATGATTACCAACACCACTAAGATAAACTTAACTCTACCTATATAAATAATTGCTGAGGCATTTATTATGAAATAAACTTAAAATCGATTAAAATAATTCGAAATGGTCTGTATTCTGTCGAAACTGCCAGACGCGGATCGCGATTTCAATCTTTTTGGATCTCATCAGCGCGTCGCAGGCAGCTCCGACAGAACACAGACCAACTTTTACCTGCTGTCTTAACAGTGCGTTTTAGAAAATACCACAAATGGCGCGGTAAACGCCATCTGTAGTACGATGCTACATTTCAGGATTACGTATGCTCCAACAAGGTCCACTTGTGTGGATATCTACTTGCTGAAAACGAATCCCGGCCTAGCCAACCTCAACGTGATAGGCACGTTAGCTTAATCGAATAAAAATCGATTGTTAAATGTCATACAAATTAAACTTTAATCGTAAATAGAAAAGACAAACAACACTTCAAGCGAGAGACATAGAGATAATAAAAGCCAAAACCAATAAACTGGATAAAAGAACATTTTAAATGCTACAAATTGAAAAATTGAAATTTTCGCTTTGCAGTAATCTTAATAAGGAAGAATACAAAAGATTAATACCAGACATTGCTTTTTTTATTGATATTGACCTTCCTTCTTCCAAAGAAAACAAGAGCACACGTAAATAATCTTGTACAGGTTCTATTCTGGATAAGAAAGGTGATAGTGATAGAAGTGCCTACATAAAATGCGATTTCCCGAAAAGAAAACCTAATCTAATTGGTGGTTCAATAATCCATTCGAAAAATTTTATGTTGCAAAGATAATTACACAATAAAATACTAAAACAATCTAAACCATATAGAAACAATAATAAGTAGAAAATAAGTCAATTTGTAACTTGATTCCAATTTAGAAATTTATAGTGTCTTCCTCAGATATACGAAGTAATAATATTTATTATTAAAAATGTGAGCACCTTTCTTTCCTGAACTTATTACTATTTAACTAAGGTCCTTTCGAGGGATCACATTTTTCAATTAATATTCAAGAAGCCAATTTAATTATTTATCGTTGTCAAATATGTATAAATCCCAAATGTGGACAGCTGATATTGTAAAAAAGATCTATGAATAACACGATGAGCGCTTTAACGGAATGCTTTGATGATCAAAAATTTGTAAAGAAGCATTTATTGGCATAAACCTTTTAAGATATTACTGTAAACAGTGTCATTACCACGAAATTGATGATATTTCTTTATACCATCGCAGTTTTATTTTACTTGTATCCAAAAATGTTCTACATATATTTAATTTAATGGAATACGGCGGTAAAGAATCGTTAGGAGTTAGGACGCGAATCCTATCCTCACTTGTGCTCTATTTTTTCGTCAGAAATCTACAACGTAATGTCATATATACGTTTTCTAATTTATTTTCAACTTTTCCGTAAATTTAATTTGATTTGAGGGTGTCAAGTTTTCCATTTCATTCGTAAAGCAACCTCTGAATAAAATATCGTATAAGCACGTTGCAGTCTTGGTTCTCTAACGAGAGCAAGTGAGCAGTTGCAACCCTTTGAATTTTTACATCATCATCATCATAAGGTCGTCAGTCCTAAGACTGGTTAGACACATACCTCCACTCTTTCTGAGCTAAACTTCCCATTTCCTTAAAACTAGAACAACCCACATCCGTAACTATTTGCGAACAGTAATCTAACCTAGTTCTACCTCTACCCCTCCTAACTCCTGTTTCTGCCTCTAATATGTCTCTGACTAGACCTTCATGTATGAGAAGGTGTCCTACCAACCTATCTCACCTATTTCTTATTGACTTCCATAGAGTCCTCTGTTCTCATATTCTTTCTAATTCCTTTTCATTTCTAACCTTTTCTACCCACGTTATCCTTAACATTCGCCTATAACACCACATTTCGAACACTTCTAACCTTCGCCGCGCCCACTGTCCATGTTTCGCACCCGTACAACGCCGCGCACCAAACATACATCTTTAACAAACTTTTTCGAATTTCTAAATTAACCGTTCGCGAAAATGTTATGGCAACTTTCATGCCAGTCGCTGCAGTTGGAATGAGCAAATAGATATCATTAATCCGTTTAGACATTAACATTACATTGCATGTGGGGAGAGCTGTATTTTGATTGTCTGCAATGCTTCATAATGGATAACAATCGAGCAACTTTTTCAATTTGCTCACAATTTGCAGTTACAATTGTATTTGTGGTTAAACAATTGCAGTGAAAATCTTAAACAGCTGATGCTTCAGTTACGTTTACAAAATGAACAATTGTACATATTAAATTTGAAATTTGTACTCTCTATGTCGAGCAGTCACTGGTACGTCAGAAATGTTGACGGATGAATAGCATAAGAAGCATGAAATGTAGTTGCTCAAAAGGAGGAAAATATCTGATGTGGAGGCTTAAGTACTTATACATATAAAAGCCATCTTGCGTTTAATATTATTCTATATGTATCTCGGCAAACCGGCAAGGTCTCAAGCCTCATAAGAAATTGAAGACATATTGCAAACGCCATCTAAAATTCAACATCACGATCACGTACGCAAGAAAGCCTTCGGAAGTAAAATAAAAGTATATGGATAATGCAGAAATTTTCTGCTCTACAAAGTCCTACAATCGTAGAAACAACGGCTATAAACTTCTTAATTTGGACAAATTCAGAGGCAGTAAATAATCATTCATTTTTCTCCTATTTTAATTTCGTCAGTTACATCTTTCTGTCTCCAACCACCACTCAACTATTCCCACGATTCCCGAGAGTATGAACAGGACCTTCTGTCTTATATTCCGGTATTGCGCTAAAAATTAGGTCAGGCGGGCAAAATACTGGGATAATACATTAAATTTTTTGGATTAACTTTTTTCTACTACAAATAATTTCAAATTAATGATTAAAAATTGTTGCTGCTGTCTCGTCCTCGCCGGGAATCGAACCCTGCCCATGGTTTTAGGCACCATTTCTCTATCACTTATGGCTACGAGTGTTAACATCAGCAACAGGGACAATACAAACCACCTACGTAAATTACACAATTGTCCAATCAATGTATAATCATTATTAACAATGAGACATTTAGAAGAATTTTAATTAATCCTACAAAAATTCTTCTAAATATCTCTACGCATGAAGGAAGAAAATAAAGTGAATAATGGAATGACATTTTTTTTATATCTAAGTTTTGGCAAGTAGTTTTTTTTTCTAGTTTAGGACTTTTTTCACACTATCTGAAATTGGCCAGTCAAAAAATTAAAAATTATGAATTTTATAGCTAATTTGTTTCTATTAGTACTTTATGTTGTGTGATATAAAAGGTGATAATGATCATCTTTAAAAATTTATAGTTACGTTTCTCCATACCCAATATATATGAGTAATTCTACGCATGAAGGAAGAAAATAAAGTGAATAATGGAATGATATTTTTTTTATATCTAAATTTTGGCAAGTAGTTTTTTTTTCAAGTTTAGGACATTTTTCACACTCTCTGGAAGTGGCCAGTCAAAAAATTAAAAATTATGAATTTTATGGCCTTTGTAAAAAAAGAAATATATCCAGGAAACTAAAAAAATGAATTTAAAACTAACATTAACACAGAAGAATTTCTCTAATCAATTTTTATTACTCAATTTAGTAAAAGATAATCAATCATAATATACTATAATTAAAACTATTAATTCACAATATTGATTATTGGATATATTAAA
>NW_020442465.1:2226572-2230417 GCF_000699045.2 Agrilus planipennis
TTATTTTGAGGTTCGTACTAGACACAGTTATGGTTTACAATTTTCATTTGGAAAAAACTAATTTTTTTAAATATAAATATACGAAATAAGCTGTGCCGTCTAAAATTCCTTCGTTTGTAGAACTACACATTTATTAAACGGATAGCGACAATGAGTAATACAGAAGAATGGATTTCGATTTTAGATAATTCCATTTAAATTATAAATACTGCAGTCCCAGTTTTTGAGGTTATTGTTTTTTAAATAAAGGGCATGTATTATTCTCGATAGCGGGAAGCAGATAATCTAGGAAAGCTTTTCTGCCGGAAACTGTCATAAAAAAAGAATAGAGACATAAAATTCATAGTTGTACTTCTATCGAACGCAATAAATAACAGAAGACCCGGACTTTGTGTCTGAAAATTATCGGGCTTTTTTTAATAACTCATATCTACCGTTTTTTATTCCTTGGCATCATGGATAAAATATTGGATGCGTGATGCGTAAGGCTGGTATTATAATACCATCAGGTGCTTTAGGCGATAACCGTTTTTCCATTTTGTATTCCGATCAGGAAAGCTGATTTTTCCTCAAAGTGCCACACATAACTTCACGCCGATTTATAGATACTTCACATTTATTCGTCCTCAGACGAGATTTACTGTTAAGTTTTATGGCCTTCTTTATATGGCTTAAAAAAAATTGGTTGGGCGATACGTAGCCAATCGGGGATTGCTCAATCCGACTTTTCTTTTATGTAAAGTAACCTTTATAGGTAGCTCACTACCTCTGTATTATACGATAGGGCTTACCGAACGGATAATAATTTTCTCCTTTGCAAAAAGGATAGTTATTGAAATCGTTCAGCGAGACGTAAGAAATTGTTGTCAGGATGTGTTCGAAATAACAGAAACCTTTCCCATTTCAAAGATCATAAATCTAGAATTGTTCTGATAAACGCATTCGATAAAAGTAAAACAAAAATGTTATTTTGAGAATATAAAGCAAGTTTGAAACATATCCATGTTGCATTTGTTTTAAAAGGAACTACTTTAAATAAATCACATTCTTTCTTTACAATATCATCATCATAAGGTTGTCAGTCCTAAGAGTGGTCTTTTCTATCCTGAGCTAATCTTCGCATTTCCCTAAATCTAGAACAACCCATATCCTTAACTATTTGCGAACAGTAATTTAATGTAGATCCACCTCTACCCCTCCCAACTCCTGTTTCTGCCTCTAATATGTCTCTGACTAGACCTTCATGTCTGAGAAGGTGTTCTACTAACCTATCCCGCCTATTTCTTATTGGCTTCCATAGTCCTCTGTTCTTGTATTCTTTCTAATACCTCTTCATTTCGAACCTTCTCTATCCACGGTACCCTCATCATTCGCCTGTAACACCACATTTCGAACGTTTCTAACCTTTTCTTTTCCACCGCGCCAAATGTCCATTTAATAACCTTTGTCGAATTTCTAAATTAAACGTTCGCCAGCATAGAAGTGACTTCTTTTTATTGAAGGCGACACGACCCTGCGCTATCCTCTGCTTTATATCCCTATTACTCCTTCTATTCTGACTTATCCTCGAGATAAAATGTTCAGTCTCTCAGGATCTCTGAAAGCGAGACACCAGTCCGTCTCTCATTGAGTCTTTCTGGTGTCGCTGAGAGAGACTGTCAAAAAACTTGTTTAGCATCTCTGAACGGGAGACTCTAGTCGCTCATAGATAGATCCTCATTTCGTATCCAGTCTCTGAACGAGAGACTCGAATCTCTGAACGAGAGACTCGAGTCGCTCATAGAGAGATCCTCATTTCGTATCCAGTCTCTGAACGAGAGACTCGAATCTCTGAACGAGAAACTCGATTCTCTCAATAAGTGGTGTCTTGATAGACATGGTTAAAAGTTTCTAAGTTCAACATATTTCAGTGATCCCAGTTATTCTACGAGAGACTCGAGTCTCTCAATTTTTCAGTTTTATTAATTCAGTTTCTCTGTGAGAGACTCTAATCTCTGAATTAACAATTTTATCGTTCGAGTCTCTCATACAGAGACTGTGAGAGATCCATAAAAACACCTAGGCAATAACTGAGAGACTGTGAAAGACTATGAGAGACGCTGAAGGACTCTGAGAGACTGGAAAGAGACTGAAAATTTTTGTTTAGGGTGTGTGATTTCCTAGATACCCAAAATCGGCCACTTCTTCTAATTTTTCATCTTCTATCTCTATATTTGCCCTTTCCCTACTTTTTCTTCCCTTGTATACCAGTATTTTTGTTATCATAATAGGTTTTACTTTAGCAAATTGAAATCATTTATTCTTGTTAGGTTTTACTTGTATTCAGTTTTACCCCTCTCTCACCCTTTCCCCGATAAAATATGGAAAGTTGAAAGTTTAAAGCTCCTGTTTGCCTGCCTCTGTATTTATATATACCTATATCTGTGCGTTTAACTGTGGTTTAGCAGTTCCAGAACTAATGGAACCACTTTAATGCATTTATTTTGCTTGAATGCTAGTTTTAGGGGGATGCTTACATTAATCCAGGTTTCGTTAAAATTATTTGAGACGTTTTCAAAAGCTCCTTTATTCACAACTTGGAAGGGATGCATTAGCCGTTAATTCAATTAAAAGCGCTCATTTAGTTCTAGAAAGTTTTGCTACATGAACATTTTACCTTTTTCTATGTCGAGCTATTTAATACCATTATTAAAACGTGAACGCCGAAACTTTTACTTACTAAAGGATGGAAATGAAAATTATATCATGATTACATACATACACCTGCTATTTCATAGACATGCACAAAATAAAAATCAATTGCATATCATGTTACCGTAAAAAGCACGTGAATGTGTAAAAAATGTTTTAGCTATAAAAACATTTCCTTGGCCCGTTGCTCTCCACCATTTGTCTCATTCAAATACGTATACTTTTATGTTTATATAATATCCGAGTACGAACAGTGTGTCGCCATCTAGTTGGTATTTACTGCTACTGAAGAGTTTCATGTGTTTCAGACAAGGCCTTACCAATTGAAGGTATCATGTATCAACTTGTCTAATTGAATGCATGAAAGACAACAGATAGGCAACAAAAATTTTAATGTAAAACCTGAAACACTGAGAATATCATTAGATGATCTAAAAGAAGATGCTAAAAGTAATAAACCAAAATTAGTATCTGTGGTCTTTTGTCATAAAACGTGTTTACGTGTACTTTGCCAAATTCTCACAATAGAAAACGGAGACGCGTTGATGTAATTTTTTTACATTATCTGGGTCGTCCGTATTATAACAGAAGTAGGTATTGTACCTACTTGTAAAATATTTTGAGCAAGAAATTAAATTAACCATACGCATAATAAATTAAACTCATTGTTAGTTTCATGATAAAAATAACTGAGTTAAAACAGAATGAAAACAAGACATCTGCATTTAATAGTAAAAACTCTTCACCTTGTCAACAATTTAATTTTGCATTTCTCGTTCTTCATTTATGTTTCAATTCATTCATCCCTCATATCCAGAGATGTGATTTATTTGAAATACTTTTTTTTTAATATGCAAACACAAAATAAAAAATACCTATTTTTACCTTGCATTTAAATACTTTTTTGAGAAAAGTATTTTGTATTTTATTTAAAATACTTCTCCAAAAGTATTTTCTATTTGTAAAATGCAAAATACATTTTTTCCGTTAAGTTAAAAGATCACCGATCAAACATTAATAAAATGATGAATGAAAGTTGCTCACATTGGCCAACGAAGGTATTAGAAACTTAAAAAGGGGACAAAGAAAAAAATTCTAAACTCCTTGGAAATGTATAATCTAAAATACTGGATCGATATTGTTTTCCGGGTTCA
>NW_020442465.1:2231779-2233368 GCF_000699045.2 Agrilus planipennis
CGTTGTACGGGTGCGAAACATGGACAGTGGGAGCGGCGGAAAAGAAAAGGATAGAAGCGTTCGAAATGTGGTGTTATAGGCGGATGATGAGGATATCGTGGGTAGAAAAGGTTAGAAATGAGGAGGTATTGGAAAGAATAGGAGAACAGACGACTCTAGAGAAGACAATAAAAAATAGGCGAGATAGGTTGGTAGGACACCTTCTCAGGCATGAAGGTCTAGTCAGAGACGTATTAGAGGCAGAAACAGGAGTTAGAAGGGGTAGAGGTATACCTAGATTAGATTACTGTTCGCAAATAGTTAAGGATGTGCGTTCTAGTTTTAGGGAAATGCGAAGTTTAGCTCAGGATAGGAACGAGTGGAAGTGCGTGTCCAACCAGGACTGACGACCTTATGATGATGATGATTTGAAATAACAAATCCAAAAAGTATTTGCATTTTGTATTTAAATACTTTTAAAAAAACATTTTGCACATATCTACTGGACTTGTGTAATGAGCGCAGGATATCCAGTTAGGTAATAAATATTTCTGTCTTATAAGCATCAGTCACAAAAATTTGAAGTTGATTGCGGCGCATTTTCCCCCAGAAACTTTAACAGACGCCAGCTTTACCCTTAAATGAGATAAGAACTAATGCTTGGAGACTTGGAATTTATGACGATCGTAAATTACGTTGGCGCAATAATGCGATCAAATAAGTTGAAAAGTGTACGGGGCAATTCTGGCAACAAAAAAAGTGAACCATTAAAACGGAAGAAAAACTTGGAAGTTGATGGCAAGTTTCTGTATCTAGGTACGTGGATGGTGGAAAACTCGATCGTCAGAAAAGTAAGTAATACGGTCTTAACATTTATGTGCAACAGTAAATCGGCTCGGTAGAATTACGTGGTTGGAATTATCGCCGTACAAAGTAGATGTATCTAGTTTCTATCCATTTTTAAGTAAAGGAAAATGGCATAAATTCCTCTTAAGACCACTGGTACAAGGTTAGTACCAGTAGGTACATCCAAATTCTTAAATTGTTTAAAACTAGCGATCCGCCCCAGCTTCGCACGGGTGAAATGATGATACTAAATATATTTTTTTTTAAACATACTACATACAATCTTTTACACATCTTTTAGAAGTGAGTTAGTTTAATAAGAAATATTATTCTGAAAATTCATTTCTTGAATTTTTTTGCCCACTACACACTTCCTCAAATTAATGAGGAAAAATTCTTTTTTTTGTTGCCGTTGTTACACCCCCGCCGGGAATAGAACCCGGGCTCTTTGGCTTTACGCGCCAATGCTTCGGCCAAAAATTCAAGAAATGAATTTTCAGAATAATATTTCATATTAAACTAACTCACTTCTAAAAGATGTCTAAAAAATTGTATGTATGTTTAATCATAGTATATATTAGTTCGACGGATTTGTGACCTAATAAGTACGGTTTGTCGTTGTTGCTGTTGTCATCTCTCGTAGCTTAGTGGCCAAAGCATTGGCGCGTAAAGCCAAAGAGCCCGGGTTCGATTCCCGGCGGGGGTGTGACAACAGCAACAAATTTTTCCTCATTAATTTGAGGAAGTGTGTAGTGGGCAAAAAA
>NW_020442465.1:2234045-2236490 GCF_000699045.2 Agrilus planipennis
CAAAAGCAATAGGTTAATTTTTTCTTTTTGATAAGTCATGTTTTTACATTATTTTCTAGTACGCTACTGTCCTATCTGTATTAATACTATAATTTACGCCTACTGAAAGCTTGTTTGTGTATCGGTTCCAAGTGACTTACCCAAATAGGTCATAAATGGGCAAGCACCTGCGCGACCGCTCGCCAGCTTCCTTCGTCAGACCTGTACATTATTTTGATATATCTCGTAGGGTTCAGCCAGCGTTTGCAATGTAAGCGCAAAAATGTGTTTATTTACGACATCACATTAGAAACCTCTAAAATTATCCGTGTTTTTTTACTATATTATGCATGTATTATCCATATGAACCTTCCTCTTGAAACACCCGATCTATTAAGAAAAACCGCATCAAAATCCGTTGCGTAGTTATAAAGATCTAAGCATACATAGGGACAGACAGCGGGGAGCGACTTTGTTTTATACTAATAGTGATTGCAAGCTGACAGCTACTACTAAATTACCATCGTTTAAATAATAGTATCAGTAGGTAATAAAATCAATGTGTTAAAGAAGTTCGAATTCACATTGAAGAATTATGAGAGCCGAGTAAGTTAGGGTGGTGAGGCGCCTTGCCGTGTTTACTCCCCTTGTGATGGTTCCTTGCAATTTTTACGTTTCTTCAATTAATGTCAATGTAATAATAATATTATCATATTGTTCCTATATCATATTATTCCTTGTTAACTATGGTTACATTATTGCGTAAGTAGTGGCAAATAATTTATTTTATTATTTGCATCAACAAGAAATTGTTAGATAAACTATTCACTAGATTACTATAATTTATGTAAATTCGCTTTCAGTATAACATTAAAGTACCTAATTATATTCCTAAATTAATATCGAAAATGCTTATTGCATGGCATGTCTGGCGCCTCCACCATATATCAATTACTGATGTTTACTGCTGTAGCTGTAGAATTTTAAAATCTGTGTGAAAATAATTCTGTAAAATGTAACTTATAATGTCCCTATCTGTAATACATATGTGACAGGCACGTCAACGAATTTCGATTAGTCTGTAATTAAAAAACCTATGATGCGCGAGGACTACCTCAAATCCAAGTCCAATTTTGATAAATTACTGATCTTGATGTTACATCAACATCGATTCGCAACAACGCAGATCTGATCGGAGATTTATTGAAAATGGTTGAGGCGTGCTGATGAGAACTAATAATAGTGATCCACGTTTGTTAGCTTAGATGAATTTCTGACCGAAAACTTAACAATTTCAACAACGACTAATACCCAATTTGGTTACTTATTTAAACTCTTTTAGCTTTAAGTTTGTTTATTTAAAATGATTGTAATACTTTAAAGATTTAAATTGGTTTTGTTTCACAACCACTGCCCTATGATGTGATATGATGATAAGATAATTAAGTAAATTAGATACAACCGTCAAGACTAGTTAAGGGAATGTACCACACTACGTGACCCATTTTTTTACAATTTTTTACCACGCTCCCCTTTCGGTAGTATGTGTCAAGACCTCCTCTCCCTCTAGTTTTCACAAATTATTTTTTGCAAATGAAAAGTTTTGAATATAACTCGAAAAAGCGCGAAATTTCCCTAGAGGATATTGACTATGTGACGAAAACTTGTGGCCAAGCGTGGTATTTTTGAATACCCGTCACCCTTACGGGTCACATAGTATGGGTACGTTCCCCAACGTGTAACTGGGTTCTACCTCAGATTAATGTCGTAGGGTAGTTTTTGTAACCACGGTTTTTAGAGTTACTGTTCCACCAGATCGTTTGAATTTTCTATTAAATGACCCTTTGTCTATCTAATTTAACGGTAGAGTTAACTGTATGTACTTTTTGCCGAAATTCGAACAAGAATTCGATTTAGTTCGATCGTTAGGCAACGAAATAAGATCTGGAAACTCCTAAGAATTTTTTGTTTAACAAAAAAAAATGGATAACGATGTCAACGAGATCGCTTTCATCAATATTTTTTACCTTAGCTGAGGCAAGGAATTTAAGTATTGGTAAAAGAAGTTTGGTGTGTTCCAGAAATTAATATAAATTGTACCTACCAATTTTGTTAGCAATTTTTATTAAGTAAATTCATATAGGAAACGCATATCTACCATGTGTGTTTACCTAAGTAATCAGTCAAAATTGTTCAACCTTTTAAGAATTTACAATAAACTGACTCTTGTTAAACTTCCCTAACTCAAACCTCGCAAATGCGACCAGTTGTGTTCGAGTTAAAGACAATTCAACTTAAGGAAAATTTTTGTTTTACCTTCAAACATTTTAATTTTTGCTTCAAGGACACTTTAAATATAAACTAAATATATTAATATTATTAAACCAATCCCTAATAACACTTATAATCCTTGAACACGATGTCAGATATTATAGGTACTTCTTTAGTGCTACCTGTTCCTACCGT
>NW_020442465.1:2237461-2250983 GCF_000699045.2 Agrilus planipennis
GTATCAAATTTCTTCCTTGGCACACTGAAAAAATAAGAACAAAAATACCAAATAACGTGTCTCGCTTACGATTGCAGGAATTTGTCAAAGTAGTAAATTCCCTAACACAGTTACTCCTCTAAAGTTTAAAAATTCTAAAAAATATCCTTTAGCAAATACCCGACTAGAATTTTGAGGAGGTAGGGTCCCTAAGTGGGTAGCACACCACCCTTTGTGAGCCCCATGTGGCTCCCGCGAGGAAAAATATTGCTATCCCATTAAAAATTTTTGGAAAAATGAACTTTATCATAAATGAAAAGAATACAAAATTGAATGAGAAATATATTTTACTAATGAGAAACATTTTTTTACATATGTAACAACGGGGTAACACATATTATTTCTTTACTTTCGTCACTAACATTAAATAAACCATTTTTTTATCAACATATATGATTTTACAGGTAATAATATTTTCATTGTTTACAGAAACTATAGGTACATTTCTGAATATTTAGCATCGCATGGATATGTATAAAGGGATTTTCTTTTTCGTAGTAGTTTTCCACAATACACTTATATGGTGGATGAAGCTAATAGTTTCCAAACAAAATAAACATTATTTTGTATTACACAGTTGATACAACACAGAAACTGAACAACTCCAGGTGGTTTTATATTTATTAGAGTAGAATATTTGAAACAAAAATAACAAATTTCCCTTCGGAAATGGCAAACAATTCCTTTCACGTAATTGAAAAATTCTTTTTCAGCAAATACAATTTTATTCCTCTAGGAAATGCACTTATTTATTACGTATATCTTTTTATTGCACAACGTAGCTGTAGCAATTTTGTAGTCGAACACGGAGTTTTTTTAAATCTAATGGGATTGGTATTTTTGTAAAAAAAAATATTCTAAAAATTATTCGTACCTATCCTGATTATTAAATTGAAAATGTCACCCTTATGAGAAAATTAAATTGACAATGAGAAATAGATTTAAGTTGAGCAAACTTAATAAAAACAACAGAAACTATTTCTACGTATACCACAAGGCATTAATATGACCTATATATTTTGGCAGAAGTCTGGTGTGAACGAATACATCATGCTTCAGTTTATGGGTTTTTCTTATAGGATAATCAAAATACATATTTTTAATTTTCTTGTTTTAAAATTTTGAAACCAAAACAATAAGACTGGTGTTTCATATTGGATATTGTTATATTAGACACATCTTGTTAATTAATTCGAGGTGTAAAGAAATATTTAACGTTTATTTATTTTTGATAGTGTCAAAAGAACTAAGGGTGTATTAAATGGTTCAAATGGAATGTAAAGAGGTTTCTGATACTCTCTCCAGTGTTCTAGCAATAAAGAATGGGAAAAATGAAATGGGCTGCCAGCCTGAGGGAACCCCCAGTCCGAGAGGTTGTGATGACACAAAATACATTTATTTCAGAATTTAGTAAAAAATATTGATTTTGTATTTAATCAATTTAAGTTAGGTATTAACTCAAGAACATACACCAAATATACAAATAAATTTCAAGATTTGAACACATTCATTAGAAGAAGATATCGCATCTACTGCGTTAAGTTCATTGTTTTGCAGCGGCACTTCTTTGTTGGTGGAGCCTAGTGATTCTTGGGAAATCCCTGCTTTCTATTTTTGAAGGATGTTCATGACTGTCAAATGAGTGCTAACTTTTTATGAAATTTATTCGGGTCACGACTAAACATTATATATATATATATCAATAATTTTACAATGATTTGTAAATTTTGCTAAAATAGCAGAGCCCGAAAACAGTGAATATCCCGATCCAGGACAACCACAACTAGGTACGAGTAAAAATCANTAGTAAAAAATATTAATTTTGTATTTAATCATCAATTTAAGTTAGATAATAATTCAAGAATATACACGAATTATACCAATAAATTTGATTTGAACATATTCAAAAGAAAAAGATATCGTTCAGATTTAGAACGTATCCAATGTTTTAAGTTCATTTTTTTGCCGATGTACTTCTTTGGTGGCGCCAGCTAGTTAATGCTCGGACAATCCCCGCTTTCTATTTTTGTTGACTACGCAAGTTGGCTATTCTATCCCTCGAAAATTATGTGACACGTAATTTGAAGTTTGATGTTGTCAGTGACACTTTTGCTGAACAGAAAGCCAGAAAAAAGGATTTTAATAATAAATATTTCGCTAAAAACATTTTTTTCTCATCTACGCTCTATAAGTTAAAATTTACTAGATAGATTATTAACCAAAAATGCACACAATAATTATAATACTGTTAGTAAGTGAACATATTATCTACTTTACTTTGTGATTTATAAAAATTAAACTACAATCCGTTTTTTTACATTAAAGGGAGCGCCCCATACGATGAATTTGCCACGGACAGATTTATAAGCTTATCTTGTCGAATGGCGAACATCCGCCGAAATAAGGGCGGCCCGAATATTAGTTAGTGACAATGTTAAGGCACAAGAACCCTTATTGAGTTTATCTTTGCAGGTGAAATCCACCAAAAATGTTATGCTACCAGCGTATCTCCCATATTTCCATAAAACATAGCAGTTAAATTCATTTGAATACATTCTTGTGAAAGTTTTAAAACTATTTTGACTTCTGTAAGCACAGGTAGATACTTAACAGAATATAAAACGTATTTCGTTTGAATGGTATCATAAAGTTGTAATTGCACTTAGGCATGAACAAAAGTGGTCTATTGTTAACAGTTTTATTGCATGAGCCGCCACTTTAGTTAACTCAGAGTTTACATATTATAATTTTCATAATAAAATAGCGCTTTTCGTCTAATTAAAATTTTCTTATAACTGTAAAGATTCTGTAAGTATAAGTTAATTGCTAAATAGACTTACAAAGTGATAGTCTCGTTCCAAACAGGATTCAACGAAGCCCGAATCGTTTTGGTTTTTTTCTTTACTGCATCCGTGTCGGGAATGAGCTTTAGTTTAACGTAGGGATCACTAGATCCGTTCGGATCCATTGGTATCAAATTTCTTCCTTGGCACACTGAAAAAATAAGAACAAAAATACCAAATAACGTGTCTCGCTTACGATTGCAGGAATTTGTCAAAGTAGTAAATTCCCGAACACAGTTACTCCTCTAAAGTTTAAAAATTCTAAAAAATATCCTTTAGCAAATACCCGACTAGAATTTTGAGGAGGTAGGGTCCCTAAGTGGGTAGCACACCACCCTTTGTGAGCCCCATGTGGCTCCCGCGAGGAAAAATATTGCTATCCCATTAAAAATTTTTGGAAAAATGAACTTTATCATAAATGAAAAGAATACAAAATTGAATGAGAAATATATTTTACTAATGAGAAACATTTTTTTTACATATGTAACAACGGGGTAACACATTTTATTTCTTTACTTTCATCACCAACATTAACGTAAACAATTTTTTTATCAACATATATGATTTTACAGGTAATAATATTTTCATTGTTTACAGAAACTATAGGTACATTTCTGAATATTTAGCATCGCATGGATATGTATAAAGGGATTTTCTTTTTCGTAGTAGTTTTCCACAATACACTTATATATACATACATACATCACTTATTTGTAAAATTTGTTTGCTCTTAAATAAGATTGTTTTATTGGGCTCTTTTGTAGTCAATAACACTTTAAATTGCAATCGTTTTACTGTTGTTCGACTTGATGCGTCTGGTTTCAGTTTTCTTATAATAATAATACATATCACCAGGTACACTTGTTGGTTCAGATTTCATTGAAACGACAACATAATTGGGCAATGGGATTGTTACCATATTTTTATAAGTTTTTTAATTTTATCGGGAGTATTTTCAAACGGATTTGCCTCATCGATCCCTTATAAGGTTAACTGTTTATTTTAATTGTAAGTTTTTACATGTTTTAGGTTTGCCCCTTAATACCCATATGAAAAACCCATGAGACAATCTTCATTTTAGTATCACCACTTTTTTTGGTGGGATTTTCACGACGAATCTACAGGGAAATCCCTATTATCTGTATGTCCCTCCTCATTAGTCACATGAGGTCCGCACGCTATATGAGTAAGGTGACCATAGGTACCGCTTTGAGCGGGACAGTCCCGCTTTCAAGCTGTCCGTCCCGCTGTCCCCAGCGAGGGCATAAAAATCCCGCTTTCGCAAACAGACCAAATATAATTTAATTTACAATTACTTTGTACCTACGTCACAACGCGACGAGTAAAAAAAGCACAGTTAAACGTCTCAGTATTGAAAGTCATTTTGATTACAAAGATTAACATAAATCGTGTACTGAGGTCTATTCGTACCTAAAAACGAATCCAGAGGTTTTAAAAAAGATTTATTCAGCCGACAAATATAAAATACAGCCTATCTAGAAGTAATGTAACATACTTTACCCTTTTTCAATAAAAAAACTTGTAAAATAACAATTTTTTTACAACAGACGTCCCGCTTTGACAAAAAAAATATGGTCACTTTATAATATGGGGCATGCCCCTTATAAATTCTGGTCGGGTAAGTTACTTCAAGGCCCGTGGTGTCACAGTCTCCTAATAGTAAAATATTTTTTTCGTTTTTTTATCATTAAAGTGCGTAAAAAACTCATTGAAGGTAATTACGGTATTCTTAATACCAGTCCTTATGCATATTTTCAATAAAAATTATTTGAAGCATCTCCTTTAAAGTCGGCACTGCGTAATGGTACATTTTTTGTTTAGTTTTTTTATTATAGTTGAGTGAAATATTTGCGATTTAGTATTAGGAGAACATAAGTAGCTTGTCGCTATTAATTTTCAATTAGTTTACTAATTAGTCGCAGGAAGCAGTATTTGCCGTATTAGTTTTTAATAGGGAGGAGCGAATTGCTGATACGAATTTGTTTGCCTATTGCTCGAATGTGTAGGTAATCTTTAATTGGTAGAATATGTGATAAACTACAGGAGGCCATTTTAAGAAAATTGGAAGTATAATTGTAGAAAGTGGATTTTATAGACAAATTAGAGGAAATGATATGATAAATCTGTCAGATTACAGCCAGTAGAAACAAGTAAAATGTAAACTCCATGAAATGGAAGTTTTTTTTCATCTCATAGATAATACACTATTGTGTAAATATTTGCTATATAAAGTTAATTTTGAGAAGAAAAAACAAAAACCAACTTCAAGACTATACCTATATGTACAAACTTAAACAAAAAGTACCTAGAAAATATTATGTTCCATTTCTTTCCCTTTAGTTTAGAATAATAATAGGAAATCAGAGCCAAAAAAAGGCCAAAAAGTGTTTATTGTAGTAAAATCACGCCGACGTTTCGCCTGTGGTTTGGGATTGTATTGCAAACTTGATAAAAATTCAAACCAGAGGCGAAACGTACGTGTGGTTTTACTAGAATAAAAACTTTTTGCCCATACCTATTTGACTCTGATTTCTTGTTGTAGAAAATATTATTTTGATTACTTCAAAGCAAAGTGCATTACAGAACAATCGACAAAACCATTAATAATACACATTTGCAATTTATAAATAATTTTTGAAGTTGCGCTGTCAGTAGGAGGGACAGTTTAATCCTTCCTTTGCAACAAAATTTTCGTCCAATTTCTTTTAACTAATCTCTACTTTCTCTTTCATATATTAATTGATTAATCGAGCAGGTATCTATTAAGATAATTTTTACTTTGACTGGCACCGACACCAAAAATAACTGATTATAAATTGTTAATGTACATAAGTGTCAATGATTTTGTGGATTGTTCTGTAACGCACTTTGATTTGAAGTAATTAAACTATTATTTTCTACTTTTTAGTTTGTTTGTGCATGTAGGCATATTCTTGAAGTCGGTTTTTGTTTTTTTCTAAAAATTAACTTTATTTTTCAATTTTTAGTGTATATATATTCTTTGCTTCTATTGATTTTTTTCAAAACGCACTGAATTAATCTCAATAAAATTTATACGGGATTATCCTGAAGTATGACCTACCAAACAAAAAAAAAGAATCATCAAAATCAATTCATAATTTCGCAGAAAAATCGCATAAAGAACATACAAAAGAAAAACACGCAATCGAATTGAGAACATTCTCCTTTTTTGAAGTCGGTTAAAAAGTATAAGTGTTTTCCACCTATTTAAAGAAAAAAAAAACAAGACTGTCTATGACGTGCTGACGAGACCTAAGAAGGTCGAAAACACGATTGCTTAGCATTCGAAAGGACGTCGGTTCGATTCCGGGTCCGTCTGCCTTACTCCATTTAGGTAAATGCTAGAGCAATAATATTCCACAGATAATCCTTCATTCTCCCCTGTCTTCATTTTGTCCGTCTCATCTTTCTCACCCGAACCACCACCCACCCATTCCCACGATTCCTAAAAGAGAGCCTTCCGCCCTACCTTCCGGTGTAGTCCAGAAGGACTGCCCGCCCACCAGCATTACTGGCTGATGGGAATGAAACACCTAAAACTTTTTTTTTTAAGAAAAAAAAATATTAAGTTTTAACGAGTCAAAACATCATCGTTATGATAAATTCCGTAATTAGATACTAATGTTGGCCAGAACAAAAAGAGTGTTGATAATAAAACAAGTTAAAGGAACCAACAAACACTTAATTGTGTACAAAAAAGTTTTCTTACCTTCAATAGTAAGCTTATTTCCTACGCAATTAATTTTGAGTTGGATTCTGCCTCTCCTTTCGGTATGATCACAGCCGCACAAATTTGGAACACTTTCTTCACATCTCTTGTGAACGTTCATATCACATGCTGGAAAAAAAGAAATTGAAATTAGACTTTATTTAAATACCTAATATCAGTCCTAGACAAAAATTCTCGGTCTCTCTCCAGTCTCTCAGAGTCTTTCAGAGTCTTTCAGCGTCTCTCACAGTCAGTCTTTTACAGTCTCTGAGTTATTGCCTAGGTGTTTTTATGGATCTCTCTAAGTCTCTGTATGAGAGACTCGAACAACATAATTGTTAATTCAGAGATTGGAGTCTCTCGTTCAGAGACTGGATACGAAATTAAGATCTCTCTACGAGAACCTCGATTCTCTCGTTCAGAGACGCTACACAGTTTTTTTGACAGTCTCTCGACAGAGAGACTCGATGAAAGACGGAGACTCGAGCCTCGCTTTCAGAGACTCTGAGAGACTGAACATTTTTATCTCGGGAGTTTCATATAATATACAACTAAATTATTTATTAGTTTGTTTGCTGTTATGAAGTATCTTTATTTATTGTATCTATTTGAAATTGATCAAATAGCACAAATGTGTAGTTCTATTGAATTATATTCCGGCATGTCAACAATATGTAGATAAGTAAACTGAAAATTTTAATTTGTCGTGTCTTTAACAAAAAACTATTTCCTACTGAAAATGTAACTCATAAAAAATACCTCGTTTTTTTAAAATTGCGCTGAGTATTGTTATCTTTCTGTGTGAATTCCTTTCGTTTGTAAAAAGTGATTTTAACTTTGCATAGCAGTTAAGAAGTTAGAAGTGCTGTTAACATTGTATAACAAGGAAACTCCATTTCTGTTATGTAGATTTAACGTTCCAACGCAAACAGAAGCATTTCCTTGTCAAAAAAAACTTTCCATTTCTTTCTCTATATACCACTGTTTATCTCTAGAAAGTTCAATAAACTGTTCATTCAAAATGTGGGGGAGTTTTAGGGTATTTTTAGCTGGCTATGTTTGTGTTTGTTATGAGATATTTGTTGAATAATTCCCTTAGATAATAATAATACTTTAAAGTGAAACTCTTGTAAATTAATATTGTAACAAATGTTCGAGAAGAGATAACTACTTATTTGTACAAGTCTCTTATATGTAGATATATATTCTAAGCGATTTATTTAGTGCTGGAAAGCACCGCACTAATACCTATAATTATTTACCGTACAATCACATTATTCATATCACTGGTAATTTATATCACTCTTTACTTCTCTTCATCTTCTCGCACTATTTGTATCAAAATCCTTTATCTATCTCTTGGAGGCTAAATCGCTAATGTACTCTACTTTTCATTTAATCCTTACTTTAAGATTAATAAATAATTAAAAGTAAGAAATATATTTAAAACAATTGAAATAAGAATTTAAAGATATTTCACAAATAATTAAACGTGTAAAAAATTTATTTGTTGAGTTTATTGTATACTTGTGGGGAAGGCTTAATATTACAGGGAACTTGTAACTGTTGGGATAAATGAAAACGGACATCCGCCTCACCACCCTGACTGATTTGTTCTCTTTGGGTGTTTCGGCTGGTGAGTGGGCGGACAGATCCTCCTTCCTACGCTGGAGACTGTAGGGCAAAAGGACCTCTTCAGTCTCCTTCTAGGAGTAATCGGAATGGTGATTGGGGTAAATGATGAGATGGACGAAATGAAGATAGAAGAGAATAAAAGATTATCTGTGAAATGTCTAAGTGATCCAAGGAAACCACAACAAAACTTGGACCAGGGCAAACGTATCCAGATTCGAACCGGATCCTTCCGAATACTAAACAATGGTCTAAACCCTAGACAAAAATTTTCAGTCTCTCAGAGTCTTTCAGCGTCTCTGAGAGCGTCTCTCACAGTCTCTTAGTTATTGCCTAGGTGTTTTTATGGATCTCTCACCGTCTCCGTATGAGACTCGAATGATAAAATTGTTAATTCAGAGATTCGAGTCTCTCACAGAGAGACTGAATGAATAGAACTGAAAAATTGAGAGATTAGAGTCTCTCGTTCAGAGACTGAATACGAAATGAGAATTTCTCTAAGAGCGACTCGAGTCTCTCGTTCAGAGACGCTACACAGTTTTTTTGACAGTCTCTCGACAGTCTCTCTCAGCGACACCAGAGAGACTCGATGAAAGACGGAAACTCGAGCTTCGCTTTCAGAGACTCTGAGAGACTGAACATTTTTATCACGGGAAGCTCTAGGTCTTTCGGTTCGATTGTTCTGAATTTGAATCTTATTTTTTACGTTACTTAGGTACCATTGATGCTAAATGACCTACAACTCCAGTGATAGGTTTTACTAGGGTCAATTGAAAAGTCCCCGGCCTGACACAAATGGCGGCACCAGAACTAAATCCATATGATTTTCAGTTACGGCTGTCGGATCATTAGTTTGTGAATTATAGCATTTTTAGTGAAGCAACTTTTGTTATTGTGAAAAAAATGGATAAAAAGGAATTTCGCGTGTTGATAAAATATTGCTTTTTGAAGGGAAAAAATACAGTTGAAGCAAAAACTTGGCTTGATAACGAATTTCCGGACACTGCCCCAGGAAAATCAACCATCAAGGATTGGTATGCTAAGTTTAGACGTGGTGAAATGAGCACCGAAGACGGTGAACGCAGTGGACGCCCAAAAGAGGCTGTTACGGACGAAAACATTAAAAAAATCCACAAAATGATTTTGAATGACCGTAAATTGAAATTGAATGAAATAGCAGACACTCTACAGATATCAACGGAACGTATACATCACATCATTCACGAATATTTGGGTATGAGAAAGCTCTGTGCAAAGTGGGTGCCGCGCGAGCTCACTTTTGACCAAAAACAACGACGAGTTGATGATTCAGAGCAGTGTTTGAAGATGATCACGCGTAATAAACCCGAGTTTTTGCGTCGATATGTGACAATGGATGAAACATGGCTCCATCATTTCACTCCGAAGTCCAATCGACAGTCATCGGAGTGGACTGCACACGATGAACCCGCTCCAAAGCGTGCAAAAACGCAACAGTCGGCTGGCAAGGTTATGGCGTCTGTATTTTGGGATGCGCGTGGAATAATTTTCATTGACTACCTTGAAAAAGGAAGGACCATCAACAGCGACTATTACATAGCGTTATTGGACCGTTTGAAGGACGAAATCGCCGAGAAACGACCGCATTTGCAGAAAAAGAAAGTCCTGCTTCACCAAGACAATGCACCGTCTCACAAGTCAGTGAAAACGATGGCAAAAATTCATGAATTGGGCTTCGAATTGCTTCCGCATCCACCGTATTCTCCAGATCTGGCCCCCAGCGACTACTTCCTGTTCTCAGATCTCAAAAGAATGCTCGTTGGGAAAAAATTTTCGTCGAATGAAGAGGTGATCGCCGAAACTGAGGCCTATTTTGAAGCAAAGGACAAATCGTACTACAAAAATGGTATCGAAAAGTTGGAGGATCGCTATAATCAGTGTATCACCCTTGAAGGGAATTATGTTGAATAAAAAAAACGAATTTTGCAAAAAAAATGTGTTTTACTATTTTAGGCCGGGGACTTTTCAATTGACCTGTTAGTTTGTAATTTTAAGTAAACAATTTGGATGTAAATAGGCACTAACTTTGTACCAGTGACCTAAATAGGAAATTATGTAATAGTATATATATATTTTAAGCTCTCGTGTTACATGATTGAATGATTGTGAGCCGTGAATAATAGAGCAGTTTACATTTTCTGCTAGAATGTCAAACGATTAAAATGCAACCGACGTTTGCAGTTAAAAGTTTGAACAGGCCAAGGGTTTACCTTCTAAACTCTAAAAGCTACCCGAATTACAGCTGCCAGCAAAACAAAATAAACGTATGCGAAAGAAATGCCATTCTGCAAACTTTTCCTGAACTGCCTTCGTTCAACATATTTTAACTTTACGAATTCGCCTCGCCCTCTTCCGTTTTTATAAACTGGATTATATTGGATTATTTTTAGCTTGAAGCAAGCACAAGTGTTTTGCGAATTAATAGTAAACGATTGATAATTAGTAAACTTCAGTAAAAAGAACACGTTTTCAAAGCGAACTTTGAATTAACAAAAAGAGGGTAGCGTTAAAAACTAGAATGAGTTGAAGGAACCCATCCAATTTTGGACGAATCATATGGTCACGGTAGGGAAAGACAACACTCTCGAAGTCAATTAGAGAAACCTATTCTATAACCTAACCTTTCAACCCTTCCTGATGCATACCATTTATCCTTGGTGCATAACATTCTTTCTTTGCTTTATAGCACCAATATGCAATTCAGAGAAGTATGAAAATATAGCCATTATTTCTACGTAACCCAATCCTAACCTAGCAATATACATAAAAGGAGACAGTGGCGTAGAAATAATAAAATAAGGATTTTTACCTATGAGATTGAACGTAATTCAAGCTCCTAGTCCCTACTATCCTTGTTGTAGTTATTGGGTAAGTTTATTTAAGTTATTTTGTTTCCTAACCTAACATTTTAAATCAACATGTTCTTTTGGCACTAAGAAGAGGTATTAGCGACGCGGTACTCATCTCGCATGGTACGAGACGGTTTTGATGGTATTTTATGTTTTATTTAAATTTTGCCGAGCGTTTCACACTAAAATTATAATTTTACATTGTCAGTAATTGCCTTAGGGAAGTAAAAGTCGTAATTTCACCGAAGAGGTTTGCTTTTAATTAGCACGTCAAATCGATCCGTCCACAAGTCAGTTTAGTTAATTAGAAAAGTTCATTTGCTCGAAACTCAGATAAATTTCGCCAGAAGAATTCAAAGTAGATCGAGGGGAAGTCGGGGATGGTAATTAAAATGCCATCTGCGTTTGTTTTCTAATAAAAGAAATTTTGAAAGAACTGGCGAACGAAACAATGATTCTTCAAGCTTAAGGGACTAATGCGTGCGTAAAAAGTAATCATAAGTAATTCCTGCACAAGAAATTCAATTTTTTTAATCCTTATGTTTTGCAAAAAGGCTGGTATAAAAAAATTAATTATCTTTTGAATAACTTCTTATTAAGGATTTCAGACCTGTTTTTAATGAGATGTAACTCATTTTTATTGGCAGCATCATCCTTTGAAGTGTTACCTTAAATGTTTAATTCTGAAACTATTACAATAAACATAACAAAAGCAGGAAGACCTCTAGAATTTTATAAGGTTTCATTCAGATCGTAGCAATGTTATCTGCAAACCCAGGTAGTTAAAGAGAAAAATTTCTATTATTAATCGTAGGCCTTTAAAATAGCAAGAGCAAGTGATAAACAGTTCTAATATAACTGAGATGTATTAGCAACGTTTTTTGAAAATATATCAATTAGATAGAGTTAATGTAAATGTTTAACAATTTGAGATCATCACTATCATAAGGTCGTCAGTCTTAAGACTGGTTAGACTTTCACTTTTTCCTATCCTGAGCTAATCTTCGCATTTCCTTAAAACTAGGACATCCCACATCCTTAACTATTTGCGAACAGTAATCTAATCTACCTATCTCGTCTATTGTTTATTAACTTCCGTAGGGACCTCTGTTCTCCTATTCTTTCTAATACCTCCTATTTATAACCTTCTTTATCCACGGTATCCTCATCATTCGTCTGTAACACCACATTTCGAACGCTTCTAACCCTTTCTTTTCCGCCGCACCCATCGTCCATGTTTCACACCCGTACAACACCGCTCTCCAAACATACACTTTTAACAATGTTCTTCGAATCTCTAAATTAACCATTAATAACGAGCACAGGAATGACTTTATTGAAGGTAACTCGACCGTACGGCATTCTCTGTTTTATATCCTTACTGCTATTTCCATCGTGAGTTATCTGACTTTCTAGATCCCGAAAATCAGCCACATCGTCTAATTTTTCATTTCCTACCTTTATATTCGACTTTTCCCTTACATATCATTGTATGTATTGTGTGATATATCAATTAAACAAAAAAGAAAGTTTAGTTTTTCGCATAATTTTGATATGTTTTAACTTTTTTGGGTTGGGGTGAAAAAATTCTTTAACCCAACCCAACCAAACCATGTACTAACCTGACCTAAACCTGCCTAATTTATTGAAGTTATTTCATTCATTCATTCATAGATTCGACCCATGTGTAAAAAAAATCACAATTCCATTTAGAAACCCAGTAATGGTGTCATAGTATAAATTCCGGTATTACAATTGCACTAATTATATAACATGTGGATACTTGAATATGTACCATGTAATTTACATACAATGTTCGTTTAATTAAGTTATATGTCCAGAATTACGTACCTAAGTATCATACAGTGTAAAGTACATGTAGGTACAGGTCTGGCGAAGGAAGCTGGCGAGCGGTCACGCAGATACTTGCCCATTTTATGACCTATTTGGGTAAGTCACTTGGAACCGATACACAAATAAGCTTTCAGTAGGCGTAAATCATAGTATTAATACAGATAAGACAGTAGCGTACTAGAAAATAATGTAAAAACATGACTTATCAAAAAGAAAAAATTAATCTATTGCTTTTGTTTTATAGTTAGTTTTTACATTCACTCTTATCATGGGAATCTCTATCACTGTCACCAACATCAACAATCAGTTCTTCTTAGAAAATACTAAAAATGGCGCGGTAAACGCCATCTGTAGCACGATGCTACAGAATACAGACCACTTCGAATTATTTTATTCGATTAAGCTAACGTGCCTATCACGTTGAGGTTGGCTACGCCGGGATTCGTTTTCAGCAAGTAGATATCCACACAAGTGGACCTTGTTGGAGCATACGTAATCCTAAAATGTAGCATCGT
>NW_020442465.1:2252446-2263761 GCF_000699045.2 Agrilus planipennis
AATATCAACGAGATGTTTATTTATATTTGAAGACATATTAAAGGCTTTAACGCTTGTTTTCGACTCGCACTACTATTCATGATTGAACAAAACTTTTGGCAGGTACTGTATGAAAAAGTATGTTTAATGAACACGAGTCGAGAGTATAATGAGCTTTTTTCTCCGTACCTACGATTTTGCCAGCGCGCATCTAAGATATTGGAAGGGGCAGATCGCTAGAGAAAGTAAATGAAGTATAGTAGTCGTTTCTTTTTGTGCTATAAACCTAAACTTTTGCAACAGCAAGGCAAAAACGCGTTACTAAGACAGTTGGCACAATCGGCCACCTGTGGCCGCTTCCGGAAGCGCTGAGGGCAGTATGTTGTACGCAGTTTGAATGGTGCAAGCGTAAACGTCGATAGCAGCTACAATAGCAGCTTTCGTCAGTTAAAGCTGGCGGCAGCTCATATTTTCCGGCAGAATGTGTCCATTACCTACTGTTACTACCCACTCTTTGAACTGGGATGACTTTGGCACATTTGTAATTTCTACCCCAGGTTTGCCGGCTGTCAGTAATAACAGAGATTTCGGAAATGACATTTTTATTTTTCATTTATTGAACCTGAATTCAACCAATAGCTTTATTTATATGTGTGGTGTGTGTGTGTGTGGTATGTGTAGTGTGTGTGTGTTCGCTTTTTTTCTCTCCTTTTCCTTCCTTTTCCTTATCCATATTCCACATTCTAGTATGAGCCCCTGAGACTGTGATCTACTGTATCTAACCTTCCTGTTCTTTTTTCGTGTGCTCACATTTTACTAGACATGTTGTAGTGTTTCCTCCTCTTTTTTACACATTCTGCATAATCTTTCCTTTTTCTGGCAGCCACTACTTATTAGCTTTCGTTTCTGATCCTGAATCCTGCATACATCTCCAGTTCGTTTCTGCGTTTATGTCTCTCTTTCATGTATTCCTGTTTATCGATTGGGTTGATTTCTTCGTATTCCTTCGCGTATTTCGATGAATTTAATTTTTCCTCTAGTTTTTGTGTCTCGTTATTTTTCAAATTTCTCTGTTTCTGCCCCATATGTCGTTGTTATTCTCCATAAGTTAATTATAGTAGTCAGGTGTCCATTTTTTTTCCAGAAAGTAATTCCTGCTTTCTATCTTCCACTTTTCTGCTATTGGTCCTTTTTCTTTTTTCAATTGTATCAATTTAAATGCAATGTATCAACAGCTAAGCTCAACTTGAATTTTAAAACCATATTTTTATTCGTTTGTATTTTTTCAACAACTTCTTGCTCTGGTCTTTCCAAGAACTTCAATAATTTTCGGTGAGTCATATTATAGGTAAGTATACCTATTAAACGTTAACTATCAACCTGACTTTGTCGACTGATATGCACTTCCGTTGGTTGATATTGGATGCATCGTCTAGTGGTCAATGTAAGCTACTTGCAGTGGCGACTGCAGGTAGCCGTATACAGAGTGTTCTGTCCTCTGTAGCGGTAGCATGTGTATCGCAATCGAGTTGAAAAATCTGGCATTTTTAAATACCTTCAGCTGTTTTCGTAAGTTATTAGTAGAATAATTTTTAAAAAAACAACATTCACATCCAACACCATTTGCTTAAAAAGAACTAAAAAACCAACCTCGATAAGGTCCAGCACCAGAAAACGTCGCGTTGTTGTTGATTTATTGAAAATACTCTTTTTGGCAATAATTTTTTAAAAATTTGATATACGAGGGTGGATTGATAAGTTTCCGGCCTGACCAAGAAAAACAAGGTTTTTAAAAATTTTTTTTTTTTATTTCTCAACATAATCTCCTCCAAGGCTGATACATTTCTCATAGCGGTGTTCCAGTCTATTAATGCCATCTCTATAGACTGATTCGTCAAGCTCCTCAAAATAACCATTTACAGCTTCGATTACTTCTTCATTGTCCGCAAATCTCTTACCGCCAAGCCATTTTTTGAGATTAGGGAACAGAAAATAGTCACTCGGGGCTAGGTCTGGAGAGTAAGGAGGGTGCGGCATCAATTCAAACTTTAGATCGTTGATTTTAGCCGTCGCAACGATTGACGTGTGCGCTGGTGCGTTATCGTGATGAAACAAGATTTTTTTCTTCGCCAGATGAGGTCGTTTAATTTTCACCTCGTGGCTCAAACGTTGCAATAAGTCTGCGTAGTATTGACCAGTGATAGTATTACCCTTTGCAAGGTAATCAATGTATATAATACCTCTTGCATCCCAAAAAACAGTAGCCATAACCTTGTTCGCCGAAAAAATTGTTTTTGCCTTCTTTGGAGTTGGTTCCCCTGGTCCAATCCACTGTTTAGACTGTTCTTTGGTTTCAGGAGTGTAGTGGTGGACCCACGTTTCGTCAACGGTTACGAATCGACGCAAAAATTCGCTTGGATTACGCTTATACAATGACAAATTTGCGGTAGAAATGTTTTTTCGAATCAATTTTTGGTCGACTGTTAGCAAACGCGGCACCCATCTTGCACAGAGCTTTTCCATATGCAAATGTTGGTGCAAAATATGTTGCACACGTTCATATGACATCTTACAGGTCTCAGCTATCTCACGCACTTTCAATCTGCGGTCTCCCAGCACTATTTGATGAATTTTTTCGATCATATCTGGAGTTGTGACCTCAACGGGGCGTCCTGAGCGAGGCCCATCAGAGGTGCTCACACGACCCTTTTTAAACTCGGAAACCCACTGCTTAACGGTTGAATATGACGGGGAGGATGTCCCCAGTGTTGAGTCCATCTCTTTTTTAATTTCCTTCGGCGTTAACCCCTTCAAATAAAAGTATTTGATGACAGCACGATTTTCCTGCTTTTCCATTTTTACGAAAACCACAGAGGCGTCTTGTTCAGCGTGCTGTCAAACCTACACTAGCAAGGAGATCGGGCTGAAACTATAGCTACAAGCTATCCAAGGATGGTACTATAGAATGTCACCTCAAGGTAGGGCTAGTGGCGTCATCTCTTGGTTAGGCCGGAAACTTATCAATCCACCCTCGTAGTTAAAATAAGCTTCCAAGACTAGCGCATTTTTTTAGATTTCCTTTTAGTTTCCGAAACGAATAGTATCAATGGTAATCATTTTGTACGTTAATCCACTTCCTCTCCTTCTGTTTTTTCCCATCAAATGAAGCAAAAAATGTTAACGTCACTTTTGCTACGGTCTTATTGAAACAAATTAGAAAAAGTAACGATCAGGACAATAAGAAACCTGGAAGGACATATTTGCTTCATTAAACTTAATCAGTTTTAGTTAAGTGCTGTTGACGTTTATAAGATAAATTGCCTGCAACATATTAAAGAGGCCAAAGAAACTGTCACACAAAATTTAGAAATCAAGGAAAACGACTGCCACCTTAAATCTTCTTCTTTTCCTTGCGATTGATAATTGACTGCAATAATTGTTGATTTGAAATAATCATGCCTTATAAATAAATATTTACGTCTGAATTTAATATGAAAATATTGATTTTCTTTAAAACAATTTTTGAACAATGTTCTAGTTTTCTGTTTTTACAAAATTATGTCAAAAACAAACTGTTAATTAAAATCTTAATATCTATTAAGAATTACACGGAAACACGTACTAACGTCACATAGAAAAAAAAATTAAAGATTTCCTAATTTTTCCATTTTCTTACGGTGTAGAACCTTCCCTAGTGCCAAAATTTAACATTCCAGATTATCAGGAGGTACCTCATATATTGGGTTAAGGTCTAGGTTTTGATTATGACTTGATTAGACTGATAATCCAGTGATTTTCGTTTCCAAGTACGAATCCCCAAAAAAAAAGAAAAATTTGTGGCGGAAAAATATAAATCTTTTGTTAATAATATTTAATACTATTTCTTAAGCTTTCTTTAATATTCTTTTAAATTTATTTTTGTATCAATTCAAATATTATTTTAATGCTTTTCTACTTCTTATCTTGTGCATACCTTGATTTCCTTTCAATCTAAACTCTATCGTTCTCTCAATCACTTTTACCTACATAGAAACCCAACTTTAACCATACCTGCATGCATTCTCATACTAGTACATTGTATCTAGTTTTACCCTTAGTTGCTTTCTCTTGAATTCTATACTGTTTAATTGTACGCATTTCTATAATCCAGTATCTTCAACCTCACTCTCACTACTTTTCCTTTTAGAACATTCTACTAAATTTACTAACAACCCTGTCCTATAAATACTCGGAAAAATTCCTATCTGTACAACCGAGCGGCATGGCCTAGACAGTTTTAACCGATTCAGTCGGTAACGCTTGAAATTTTTGGTTACGATAAATTTTGTCCGTTGGAATATATATACATATATAGGTAATTGCAAATATGAATTTTTGCAATCGGGTAGTTTGTGATTTATTAAGGGAAAATTTTAGAACATTCGCCTTATACGCCATTGCCAATGAATTCGATTTTTACCTTCAACAATTGAAAAGCTATTCTGACTACTCGGCTTCCTATATGCAAAACGGTCGGATCTCGTTACTGTATACTTCTAGTTTGAATTATTAAAATGTAGGAGAATACAAAACGAATAATAAAACACATTTTATTGATAGTTCCATGTCATTCCTATCCTGGGAATATAGCATCTGATGTTTTACGACTAACTACATACGTATATCACATGTAAGAGAAAATGTCTAAATCGGATGTCTCAAGACTCAAGATCGGTGTGAACCTTATTCAAAATCTAAATAAAATTGTAAACTGATATCAACCTTGTTCGTAATTTGAGAATTTTGGCTCACTGAAAGGGGGTAGAAACCATATATAGAAACTAACAGTTACCAGGAGAGTTTGAAATGTAACACTTCTTGTGGCTGTTATATACATTACAGTAAAGTTCACTTATAAAAAGTCATGTGATGGGCAAAATTATCCTTGGTCTTGGTCTTGGAAAAATGTAAGACCAAAACCGAATGAACAAGACCAAGACAATCACCAAGACCGAATAAACAAGGGCAAGATCAAATACGCAAGACTAAACAAAAAATTATTATTTCCGGTGGATTTATGAGTTAAACCATTTCAAACAACTTTGATATATATTTTTTTCTTAGAACAAAACATTTTTAGTATATGAAATTTTCAGTTTGCTTTACGAAATTTTAACACTTAATATAAAAAAATAAAACTTTGCCATTGTTTGCAAAAAAAGATCATCTACAATCTATTTACATAAAGGTGTATGTTTGGAGCACGGCGCTATACGGGTGCGAAACATGGACAGTGGGCGTGGCGGAAAACAAAAGGTTAGAAGCGTTTGAAATGTGATGTTACCGGCGAATGATGAGGATACCGTGGATAGAGAAGATTCGAAATGAAGAGATATTAAAAAGAATAGGAGAACAGAGGACTTTTATGAAAGTCAATAAATAATAGGCGAAATGGGTTGGTAGGATACCTTGTCAGACATGAAGGTCTAGTCAGAAACATATTCGAGGCAGAAACAGAAGCCAAGAGGTGTAGAGGTAGACCTATATTAGATTAATGTTCACAAGTAGTTATGGATGTGGGATGTTCTAGTTTTTGGAAAATGGAAGATTAGCTTAGGATAGGAAGGAGTGTACGTGCGTGTCCAACTAGTTTTAGGACTGATGAATAGGAAAGACCAAGAGCAAGACCAAGGCCAAGATCATCCCAGTCTTGGTATTACTTCTTATATATATCCCTATTACTATATAAAAATATGGATAATAAAATACTACTGCGAAAAAGTCATAACTTATTAAGTTTTTAGCTTCGTTTACATTTAACCTAACTCCTAGCAATGAGAAAAACGTTTAATCTATGTATGCGCCTACTATTGCATGGGAAATAAAACCGATATCACAATGTCAAATTCACTATCAAAATCTAGATATATATTTTAACTTGTTTGAAACTTCGATAAAGATAAATTAAGATAAGATAACTTTAGTGTTCGGTAGGTGTATCAAACTTATGAAGGGTCTATTTAATTACAAAGAAAAATGAACGCCTACTTGTATCTTGTCGATTATAATTTATTGATAGTTGACAGGTATTACCTACCCAGCACAACGTTAAATTAGAATCTCTTGCCGTGCTCCGTAAGGTTAATTACTAATAACGTGTCTATTGTTCTAAATAGGGTGCGTTCGAATTTAAGGCCGATAAGGAAGATTTAGGGATTAAACCGTTGGAAGAGTTATATGAAGTTGAACTATATACTTTAAAATTATAATCCAACTACAATCGCAGTAAGAATTTAAACTGGCAAATGAAATTAAAATAATTAAAATACTTTAAATGTTTGGATCAAATCGTTTAAGTTTGTTAAGTTTTTTCAAGACTGGTGATGAGCAAAAGAAGACCAAAACTAAGACCAAGGGTGTCTCAGTTGATCTTGGTCTTACTCTTACTCAAATACTTCTGATTTCGGTTTTGGACTTGGTCTTGCGTGTTAAGTCTTCTTCTTGTCCATTTAACCTGATACATCCGTTGTTTAATAAAATGAAATGATTCGAAGTGGTCTGTATTCTGTCGAAACTGCCAGACGCGGATCGCGATTTCNGAAATTTGTGTATTGACTTAATTCGGCTTTGATCTGTAGCGGAAAAATGTATATCTTTTTGTATATATTATATTCTAGGGATTCTTTCTTCATTCATATTTATTCCATTTCAATTCTTTTCAATTTCTTATCTTGTACATACCTTGGTTTCCTTTCAATATAAACTCTATTGTTCTCTCAATCACTTTTACCTGGAAATTTAACTTCAACCATACCTGCATGCACTCTCCTACTAATATCTGGTTTTACCCTTAGTTGCTTTCTCTTGAATTCTATACTGTTTAATTGTACGCATTTCTATAATCCAGTATCTTCAGCCTAACTCTCAGTACTTTTCCTTTTAGAACGTTCTACCAAATTTACTAACAACCCTGTCCTATAAATACTCGGAAAAATTCCTATCTGTACAACCGAGCGGCATGGCCTAGACAGTTTTAACCGATTCAGTCGGTAACGCTTGAAATTTTTGGTTACGATAAATTTTGTCCGTTGGAATATATATACATATATAGGTAATTGCAAATATGAATTTTTGCAATCGGGTAGTTTGTGATTTATTAAGGGAAAATTTTAGAACATTCGCCTTATACGCCATTGCCAATGAATTCGATTTTTACCTTCAACAATTGAAAAGCTATTCTGACTACTCGGCTTCCTATATGCAAAACGGTCGGATCTCGTTACTGTATACTTCTAGTTTGAATTATTAAAATGTAGGAGAATACAAAACGAATAATAAAACACATTTTATTGATAGTTCCATGTCATTCCTATCCTGGGAATATAGCATCTGATGTTTTACGACTAACTACATACGTATATCACATGTAAGAGAAAATGTCTAAATCGGATGTCTCAAGACTCAAGATCGGTGTGAACCTTATTCAAAATCTAAATAAAATTGTAAACTGATATCAACCTTGTTCGTAATTTGAGAATTTTGGCTCACTGAAAGGGGGTAGAAACCATATATAGAAACTAACAGTTACCAGGAGAGTTTGAAATGTAACACTTCTTGTGGCTGTTATATACATTACAGTAAAGTTCACTTATAAAAAGTCATGTGATGGGCAAAATTATCCTTGGTCTTGGTCTTGGAAAAATGTAAGACCAAAACCGAATGAACAAGACCAAGACAATCACCAAGACCGAATAAACAAGGGCAAGATCAAATACGCAAGACTAAACAAAAAATTATTATTTCCGGTGGATTTATGAGTTAAACCATTTCAAACAACTTTGATATATATTTTTTTCTTAGAACAAAACATTTTTAGTATATGAAATTTTCAGTTTGCTTTACGAAATTTTAACACTTAATATAAAAAAATAAAACTTTGCCATTGTTTGCAAAAAAAGATCATCTACAATCTATTTACATAAAGGTGTATGTTTGGAGCACGGCGCTATACGGGTGCGAAACATGGACAGTGGGCACGGCGGAAAAGAAAAGGTTAGAAGCGTTTGAAATGTGATGTTACCGGCGAATGATGAGGATACCGTGGATAGAGAAGATTCGAAATGAAGAGATATTAAAAAGAATAGGAGAACAGAGGACTTTTATGAAAGTCAATAAATAATAGGCGAAATGGGTTGGTAGGATACCTTGTCAGACATGAAGGTCTAGTCAGAAACATATTCGAGGCAGAAACAGAAGCCAAGAGGTGTAGAGGTAGACCTATATTAGATTAATGTTCACAAGTAGTTATGGATGTGGGATGTTCTAGTTTTTGGAAAATGGAAGATTAGCTTAGGATAGGAAGGAGTGTACGTGCGTGTCCAACTAGTTTTAGGACTGATGAATAGGAAAGACCAAGAGCAAGACCAAGGCCAAGATCATCCCAGTCTTGGTATTACTTCTTATATATATCCCTATTACTATATAAAAATATGGATAATAAAATACTACTGCGAAAAAGTCATAACTTATTAAGTTTTTAGCTTCGTTTACATTTAACCTAACTCCTAGCAATGAGAAAAACGTTTAATCTATGTATGCGCCTACTATTGCATGGGAAATAAAACCGATATCACAATGTCAAATTCACTATCAAAATCTAGATATATATTTTAACTTGTTTGAAACTTCGATAAAGATAAATTAAGATAAGATAACTTTAGTGTTCGGTAGGTGTATCAAACTTATGAAGGGTCTATTTAATTACAAAGAAAAATGAACGCCTACTTGTATCTTGTCGATTATAATTTATTGATAGTTGACAGGTATTACCTACCCAGCACAACGTTAAATTAAAATCTCTTGCCATGCTCCGTAAGGTTAATTACTAATAACGTGTCTATTGTTCTAAATAGGGTGCGTTCGAATTTAAGGCCGATAAGGAAGATTTAGGGATTAAACCGTTGGAAGAGTTATATGAAGTTGAACTATATACTTTAAAATTATAATCCAACTAAAATCGCAGTAAGAATTTAAACTGGCAAATGAAATTAAAATAATTAAAATACTTTAAATGTTTGGATCAAATCGTTTAAGTTTGTTAAGTTTTTCAAGACTGGTGATTAACAAAAGAAAACCAAGACTGTCTTAGTCGATCTTGGTCTTACTCATGCTCAAATACTTCTGATTTCGATCTTGGTCTTGGTCTTGCGTGTTAAGTCTTCGTCTTGTTCATTTAACCTGATACATCCGTTGTTTAATAAAATGAAATGATTCGAAGTGGTCTGTATTCTGTCGAAACTGCCAGATGCGGATCGCGATTTCGATCTTTTTGGATCTCATCAGCGCGTCGCAGACAGCTCCGACAGAACACAGACCAACTTTTACCTGCTGTCTTAACAGTGCGTTTTAAAAATACCACAAATGGCGCGGTAAACGCCATCTGTAGTACAATACTACATTTTAGGATTACGTATGCTTCAACAAGGTCCACTTGTGTGGATATCTACATGCCGAAACGAATCCCATCGTACTACAGATGGCGTTTACCGCACCATTTGTGGTATTTTCTAAAACGCGCTGTTAAGACAGCAAGTAAAAGTTGGTCTGTGCTCCGTCGGAGCTGTCTGCGACGCGCTGATGAGATCCAAAAAGATCCGCGTCTGGCAGTTTCGACAGAATACAGACCACTTCGAATTATTTTATTCGATTATGGTAACGTGCCTATCACGTTGAGGTTAGCTACGCCGGGATTCGTTTCAGCAAGTAGATATCCATATATTTAAATGGACCTTGTTGGAGCATACGTAATCCTAAAATGTAGCATCGTACTACAGATGGCGTTTACCGCGCCATTTGTGGTATTTTCTAAAACGCGCTGTTAAGACAGCAGGTAAAAGTTGGTCTGTGTTCCGTCGGAGCTGTCTGCGACGCGCTGATGAGATCCAAAAAGATCCGCGTCTGGCAGTTTCGACAGAATACAGACCACTTCGAATTATTTTATTCGATTATGGTAACGTGCCTATCACGTTGAGGTTGGCTATGCCGGGATTCGTTTCAGCAACTAGATATCCATATATTTAAATGGACCTTGTTGGAGCATACGTAATCCTAAAATGTACCATCGTAATACAGATGGCGTTTACGGCGCCATTTGTGGTATTTTCTACTTCCGTTGTTTATTAATAATTCTTCTAAAGACAAGTTTTTCTATTGACAATAATTTTCTGTCATACATGTGGGAACTTGTAATGACTACACTATTGTTATCACCTTTCGTAGCTTAGTGGTTAGAGTATTGGTGCGCAAAGCCGAAGGTTCTGGGTTCGATTCCCGGCGAGGGTGTGACAGCAGCAACAAAAGTTTTTTATAAATTTCTTATATAAAGGTAACTTATAGCGAAAAAAAAAATGAAACAAAAATTAATATTATATAAACTATTGTAAGTAATACAATTAGCAACAACTAGCAAAAGATTCCGGATCAATTGCTTTGTATACAGAAGTTTTAGTTTGGTCACTGATCCTTGCTGTGCTGATGGAAACTAATCAATTCGAAATCCTGATCTATATTTGTTGTTAATTTCGATAAATTACTACCCATAAACTTAGTTTATGAGGTTTTACCCAATCCTCCCCTTTTCTATTGCCAATGTAAATTTTAGGACTTTAGGACGTCCATGAATGTATTGTTTCTATGTACACGTGTAAATAATTGAACAGTAGGTACCTGTACTAGTGCTGTAAAATAGAAATGAATAAATAATTTAATTACCTGCGCATTTCATCCCCTGATGTATGACGCCGTACAGTAGAGAACCGCAATGATCACAGAAGGTCGGAGAGCTGAAGGTGTACGGTTTGAAATTATGCTTCGTCCGAGTGTCCTGCAACAGAAATAATAATTTACATAGAAATGGGACATTACGTACCTACAATCAACATACGTGATCACGTATGCTCACAATTTATTTGAAGATCCAACTTTTAATTCAACATAGTTATAACACGAGAGGAAACGCCATTTTAGTAGAAATATGTAGCTAAACCATAGGGTTGTTGGGAAAGTCATTTCGTTTTCTTTTGTGGAAATGAAAGACAGTTTTCGTATAATAAACAAATACTTTATTAAATTATATATTGACCGTTCTGGTCCAACACCTTTTGCCATCTTTCTGGTAGTAGCATAATTCCACGCTCATAAAATTTTTGGTCTTTGCTGGCAAAAAACTGATCGAGGAAGTTTTTGACCTCCTCATTTGAGGTGAAGGTTTTACCGTCTAAAAAATTTTGGAGTGACCGGAACAAATAATAATCCGATGGTGCCAGGTCTGGAGAATATGGTGGGTGTAGCATTGTATC
>NW_020442465.1:2265336-2267302 GCF_000699045.2 Agrilus planipennis
GTAGGGTTCAGCCAGCGTTTGCAATGTAAGCGCAAAAAATGTGTTTATTTACGACATCACATTAGAAACCTCTAAAATTATCAGTGTTTCTCTACTATATTATGCATGTATTATACATATAAACCTTCCTCTTGAATCACTCTATCCACTAAAAAAAACCGCATCAAAATCCGTTGCGTCGTTTTAAAGATTTAAGCATACATAGGGACAGACAGCGGGAAGCGACTTTGTTTTATAGTATGTAGTGATAACCGAAAGCATGTCTAAGCCAGCTTCGGTACAAAATTTTCCTAGAATGAAAGGAATGAAACTATCTATTTTTCGAAAAAATAAACTTTCCTGAATGAAATTACCGAATGCATATCTAAGCAATCTCGGTACGAAAATTCTTATAGAATCAAAGGGATGAAACAGTCCATAAGGGGAAACAATCTATTTCGAAAAGAGCCTGTTCCTGAATCAAACAACCGAAACCATGTCTAAACCAGCTTTGGTACAAAATTTTTCTATAATCAAAGGGATGAAGCAGTCCATAAGAAGGAAAATTTTTTTTCTAAAGAAGCCTCTTCCTGAACCTTATAACCGAAAACATCTTCAAGTCAATCTCGGTTCGAAATTTTCTTAGAATTAAAAAAAAAATTTGGAAAAAAATTAACTAAATTAACTGAACCAAATACATAACCGAATCTCGAAGCCAGTCCCGGTTCAAAATTGTCTTGGAATCGAAGGGATGAATTAGCCTACCAGAAGGGACAAATTTTTTGGAAACAAATGCCTCTGGATTTAATATCGAAAAGTTAGCGATTAATTAAAATTTCGAAGGTGTAATGACCCCTTCCCGAGCTTTTACCATTTGGTTATATAAATTAAACAGTTAGTTTTTATTTTAAGTGCCCACATTTTAAATAATTCTCTCATTTTGTTATAAGTTATTGGACTTTTACTTAATTCTATTACAATTACATTTTATACAATACGTAATTAATTGTGTTGTAAAAATAACAGCGACAGAAAAGTATTGTGGTAATTTGTAAGGTCATTTTTATTTTCCGTGAGTAGAACCTTAACCAGTTCAGATAACACAAAGGTAAGAGATTGTACGATAAAGTAAAAAAGAAAAAAACCAAAAACAAAACGACGCGTCGCGACGCGACGGTCGGTTGCCTCTTTTACTACGGCATTAAATTTTAAACACCGCAACGGACTGCTTTTCTCTACCGGCAATAATTTAAAGTGGTTCATTGAAATAAAAGCTAACTCAAGATACGTACAATGGCTAGGTTCCTTTTCTTGTATCAACCGATTAACTAATTAGTTAATTATTCGAAAAGGCAATCAGTGAAATGGCAGTGTGGCGTGTTAATGTAATTGAATTTTAAACAGATAACATGTTTAGTCAATCATGTTCTTGCAAAGAAATTATTTAAAAGGATTTCACCTTGGGTTTTATTGCTTCTTATTTTATGGAAAAATCGTTATATACTACGATAGTTATCGGTAAAAACAGGCAAGAGAAGCAAGTTGGTTTGAAAGTTATGTTTTCACTAGAAAGCCAGTGAAATGGTATTTAAATTACTACTTTGGGTAGATGACAATATTTTTTTAATTTATGTATGTATAGGTTATAATATTGAAGTGTACAACTCGGTTTCTGCAATTGCAACTAAGGCTGAGTGATGACTAAATCGATTATCGATTGTCTGAAAAGAATCGAATACTTCGATTACGAGAAAATATGGATTATTCAAACTAAACGATTAATAAAAATATTTTAGGGTATATTAACGTATTAGGTTTATCACAACAAGTGATTAATGGAAAGAATCGGCTATTCAAGTAATATTTCCCTACCATAAGTTAAAAGCTTGAAATTTTTGGAAGATATGACCATTAATGATGAAAATGATTTCAAGAACATTTTCTCAAAGTTTTACTATCAAAGAGTGGGGAGTACTTTTCTATTTAC
>NW_020442465.1:2268403-2269480 GCF_000699045.2 Agrilus planipennis
CGTTCTCTGCCCGTATATAGTCTTAATTAAATGGGAAACTAAAATAAAAATAGCGACCCCTTAGATTTGAGCTATAGGGCTCATGTTTGGCGAGGATTTTTTTTACATCAAATATAAACATTTGAGGGGGTAAGAGTTAGAAAAAAAAAATTAAAAATTTTGTTTGAAACACCCTAATATATATATATACATGAACAACTTTTTGTGACCCTATTGTTCATTGCGAACAGATATTCATATTTGAAAAGGACTTGTAAAGTTATTACGGTACGGTCAAAATGGTACCTTTGTACCATTTTGTACCTTCAGTTTTTGAAGTACTTTTGTACTATTCAGTACCTTTGTTCGGACTTCGGTAGGCTACGAACCAATGCGCAAACTTTGTCATTGAACAAGTTAACGCAAACGAATTAATTACACAGTGTTCGCATTAACTGCATTACGAATTCATGGTAAATTACTTTAATGCCTCAGCACAAGTGATTTTTACTGTTTTGCGTCTAGTGTATTTAATGTAGCTGTCGTTTATTTGCAAAATATTGCGATAGAATTGCTACATTGAAACAGTAAGGGGAAAAATTATTGTCTGATTTTGTAAATACTAAAATGACTCAAGTAGAATTGCTTTTCTCGATTAAATGAAACAAATGAAATAGTAATTAGTGATTAATAATTGTGTATAAAGCTTCTCATAATCCAAACTCTTGCTTTCGATAATCCGATACAAAAGAAGTTGATATAATATCAAGTTATTGGCACGTTATCGCCATCTACTGATGTTTCCTACTAACTGTAGTATCTCAAAGCGTATGACAAGGGCAATAAGAGGGTACAGCCCATTTCAATTTGTTTGAATTGTGACCTTGAAGAAATCTGCGCGGAGATAGAAAGAATACACACTAGGCGTGAGCAAGACAGAAATAGTTGAAACAAGCTTGAACGAGCAGAGCTCTCGATGGGCGGTCTTAGAAGATCGGCTAGAACTGTACAGTACTAGACGAAAATGTTTAGCAATTTCTTAAAACAAAAATGTATATAAATTAACAATAGAAAACAAAGCAAAAGTTTTATAGATGT
>NW_020442465.1:2270151-2281246 GCF_000699045.2 Agrilus planipennis
AAAAAAAAATAGAAACATTTTGCAGTGTCTAAATTATGCGTGTAATTAAAATTAGAGTAAAATTAGTGTGACTTCTGTTGTTGCAGATTAGATGACAAATAACTTATGTTAGGGTTGTAAGATGTTACTTTTAGCAGAATGCATGCTGAACTGAAGTCATCCGTCAAACGGTTTCTGAAAATTCCTTTATTAAAGAATCAATCACAGAAACAAATTCTTCAGTAACTTGGTCTTCGTCTGGTTTCTCATGTATTTCTAAATTGTTGTTATATTTTTTCAAATTTGGAAAATACTTGTAGTTTCTTGTGATGATATCGTTCCTGAAAACTGGCAGTGTAGTCACAAAAGCGCGAATGACATCTATCATGACGATAATTGTTTTATTTATGCCTTATACGTTTAAATTATTTGACGTGACGTGCCCAAAACATTGTGTTGCGTGCCACTAATAGCACGCGTGCCATTGGTTCTCCATCCCTGTCTTAGTGGTTCCTATGCAGACCTTTCTGTGTTGAGAAACATCCAAGTACTCTTAAAAATACGAAATATTTTTCCCCAAAACTTTTTAAAAATAAAGACGTTTTATCCCTAAAATTAAACTGAAATCCCTTCTTTGGGCTAAAGTCTTTTCCGATAGATTAAATATATTTAAAATTCATAATTCGATCTCTCTCGTATTTCAAAGATATCCGTTTTTATAAAACAATCTTGAAAAAAGTTGATTGGAACTTCCTGCACGTCAATTATCGTCCTGTTTAAAAGCGGATACAGTTTTATTGGCTTCTTCAAATGTTTACAGCACATTTTGCTAATGACAGACAAAATATAATTGTATCGAATTATTAATTTCCGAGTAGACAGAGGGTTAATGCCTTTGTAAACACATTCAATACTTTGTGTTGGCATTTATCTACACAATTATCTAAAATCAATCTACTTATACCCTTATAAGTATATACGATTGGTTTAGTATGGGCTCGGCGTAATATACGCGTCACGTATACAAATAAGGGTGAAAATTATTCTGGAGTGTATGCATACAAGAGAATTTATAATATCTTTACATATGCGATAATATTACTTAAAGCCCATTAAATTTCGAGAAAAAATATGTTAAAAATGTAGAATATAAAGATAGGAGACCATAAATTGGAGGAAGTGGTTGATTTTCGGTATCTAGGAAGTCAGATAACTCAGGACGGAAGTAGAGATAGTGCAGGCCAGAATCGCCTTTAAAAGAATGAAGTCACCATCAGTTAATTTAGAAATTTGAAGCAGGGCTCTGTACGTGTGCGAAATGTGAACGGTGGGCGTGAAGGAAAAGAAAAAATTAGAAGCGTTTGAAATGTGCTGTAACAGGCGGATGATGAGAATATCGCGAGGAGGTACTAGAAGGAATGGGAGAACAGAGGTCAATATGGAAGTTAATAGGCTGGTAGGACACCTTCTCAATATGGACTGGATCGAGACATTTGAAGAAACAGGAACCATGACGAAGAGGGACAGTCTTAGAATAGATTACTGTTCACAAATAGTTAAGTATTCTTCATTTACTTTCTCTAGCGATGTGCCCCTTCTAATGTCTTGGATGCGCGCAGGAAAATCGTAGATAGGGAGAAAAAAGCTCATTATACTCTCGACTCTTGTTCATTAAATATACTTTTTCATACAGTACCTGCCAAAAGTTTTGTTCAATCATGAATAGTAGTGCGAGTCGAAAACAAGCGTTAAAGCCTTTAATATGTCTTCAAATATAAATAAACATCTCGTTGATATTTTCAGTAGTAAATGATACTAATAACAGCACATTTGAGCGATGCAATTGTAGTGGATAAAATAGTCAATTTTTCCGTGCAGTACTGTACGGATTATACGCTCCGCACCGGTTAAGAGAGTTGTCTCCTTTCTTTTCTGGCCTAGTGCTATTCTTTTCTACTTTGCGCCGGTCAAACTGAAGGTCACATCGCTACAGAAAGTAAACGAAGTATATATGGGATGTTCTAATTTTAAGGAAATGCGAATATTAGCTCAGGATAAGAAAGAGTGTAGGTGCCTGTTCAACCAAACTTAGGACTCAGGATCTTACGTGACGATATTAATGAAAACCAAAAAAATCGACGTCAAACGAAAGAATTTTCTGGTCGCGAGTTCTTACGTACTTTTTATTTTTAAGCACATAAAGGGTACTGTCGTTCTCAAATCTAGGTATTCACCTTAAGTCATACACCTATATACCATTTTCGAAGATCTCGTTGCGTGCAGAATAAAGAAACATATACATATGTTTGAAGAGTAAGGGTAATTTACCCGCTAATAGTGCAGCCGTTGCCGGAAAATGGATTCTTAGAATTTCTATCATCGCTATCGTCTATAAATAATCACGACAGTAAAGCATAAAGAAAATAACAGATTTATTGATCTTCCAAGAAGCACTTTTTAATTCTCCTTTTCCGGGTAGCTCAACTTTACATATTCTATATCCTATAAAATGTATTTAACAATAAAATTGCTAATTGAATTTAAAACCGCTTACTGTATCATCGTGAAACTCAAGTAGGGCCGCCCACCTGCTAGGCGATCTAACTAGCGGAGTTAAATTAGCCGAAAGCAGGCCTTATCTTCAGAATAATTATCTCCTACATATTTTTTGATGAAGTCAATTGCAATATCCTTAAAAGTTTTTTCAGCAGTTTCTTTTTATGAAAAATAACTAATAAACACGCTACAAACTGAAATAGCTTGAGTATAAATCGATAAAAATTATGAAAATCTGCACGGTAAACACAATTCTGAAGTCATATGTTCGAAATTATAAATTACTGACGTAAAATAGTCAAACACGTTTTACAGCGGATTAAGTAAGAAAGAATTTTTCCGAAGTGAAAATTTAATTTGACTCCACTAAACATAAGGTGTTTTCTAGTAGTAACTTAGCATGAACTAACGTTGTCCTGATTCAGGTCTGAAGACCGTTGTCGTTTGGAGGCTTCCTAACGTTTCGCTAGCACGAGTGAAGATCTTCTTCAAAGGTCTTCCACATCTAATGCTCGATGTCCACATCCAACCGACGACGACCTATTGACCCAAAATAGGATACCAATACCACTTTCTGATACACATATGATTTTGTTTTTTACACATCAGTGTCATGGTATCTTTCGTATACTATACGCTCTACTACTCTCTATAAATAATATGATTATAAACAGTCCACTAAAGCAATGCAGTGGGATTAACGCGAATTATTTGTATACGTAAGAAGTAAAAATAATTAATTAATTATAATTAAACAGGGTATCATTCTTATGACGGTGTTATAAAACTTTTATTTGTGAACAATAAGTTACACGAATATCTGTTCGTAAACGAAAATATTATTCCCCCAAACGGCTCACTAAAATTGCGAGGATAGCCAAACGTTAAAAGGAGCTGGTGATTTCATCCTTCTTTTATAACACTCCTGCACCCCTTTCTAGATTTGATTAAATCATTAAAACAAACTGAAGGCCATTAATTTTGATTAAAGTAACAAACAAATGGTAAAAAGATTATCCATGTTCACACCCACGGTGCACAAACAAGGTCACACATGTAATTTTGGGTAGGAGACGAGGCCGAATGAAACTTAAACATAGTTTGAAAGCTTCGTTAATTGCAGGTGGATAGTCAAAGTGATTGACCGATTAGTAGACAGCACGAATATAAGAGGGAGGACAATGGATGCATTGTAATAAAAAATTCGTATTTTGTAATCATAAACAAGGTGATGGGGTTCTTTAAAAGTAGTAGAAGTATTCAAGATTCTTAGCAATTTAGGAAAGTAAAGACGCTTGATTAAAGATATTGTTGCTAGCACGAGTGTGTTTGTGTGCGATCGGGCACACATGTGCGTGAACAGCTTATCTATTCGCCGACTAGCCGCGGGCGCCTTTCTTCATGTGTGCCGTATTTGTAAATGTGTGTGTCATACCTGCGTTCTGGGAAAACAATTAAACAGTTCAAAGAAAAAAATAAACTATCCGGATGTTTCCAGAAGGTTCCCGAAAGTAAACAAAAGAATGTTTAAAGAAAGAGACGATCGCCGAGAGAAAAAGAAATAAATTGACCGTTGCAGAAGTGAATCGAGAAATAAATTGACAGTGATAGCAGTGATATAAATAGCGCACTAAATTGTGATATATCAACAGTAGAGTAAATAAATAGAATAATTCATAACCTAAGTTTAGTAATAATTTAATAGTGTTTTTAAGTTCTATAATAATTAGTGTACATAAATAGTTTTTTGTCGTTATTAGTCTAAGAAGTTAGTTTTGTTAAACCCACGAACATTACAATATAATTCCAACCGAGCAGTTATAAAGCTGACCCTGATCTTAAGTACCTAAGTAACCTCTAATCGCTGCACCGCTTACTATCCCCTTAATAATGGCGTGTTCAAAACGCAGCATTTTACTATGTACATCCATTCTCACAGCTAATTTATTGCAGACTATGCCAATTCTGATCGTCTCAAGAATATCAGCAGATCACAGCATTACTGTTTTAACTGGAAATTATGTAAACATAGAACATCTTCGGTTTCAAATCGCGATCGATAACTTACTCACCGTTCTTAAGATTGAGTTCATGAAAGCTAGGACAGCTTTTGAGGTAAATATAGTAATAGTGACATATAGCAAGAAGAAGTTAGAAATAGCTTTACATTCATAAAATGGAAGGGAAGTATAAGCAGTGTTACAACTAATATAAAAATTGGGGTCAAAAAAGTAGATGTAGTCGCCGATTTTCGATATTTGGGAAGTCAAATAACTCAGGGTGGAGACATAAAACAAAGAATAGCACGAAGCTCAGTTACGTTTAACAAAAATGAATGACACCTGCGTTAACAAAAGGTTATTTGGAAAAAAAATGACCATCATCGTTGTCATAGGACCGTCAGTCCTAAGACTGATTGAACAAAAAAAAAACTTTTGGGTGTTTCATTCCCACCAGCCAGTAATGCTGGTGGGCGGGCAGTCCCTCCGGACTATGCAGGAAGGTAGGGCGGAAGGCCCTCTTCAGCCTGCTTTCAGGAATTTTGGAAATGGGTGGGTAGTGGTTCGGGTGAGAAAGATGAGACGGACGAAATGAAGACAGAAGATAATGAAAGATTATCTGTGGAATATTACCGCCTCAGCATTTTGCCTAAGTGATCCAAGGAAACCACAGAAAAACTTGGACCAAGGCAGACGGACCGGAATCGAACCGGCGTCCTCCCAAATGCTAAGCAATGGTCCCGATTGGACATGTACCTCTACCCTTTCCTATCATGAGCTAATCTATACATTTCTAATCTAATCTAGGTTTACATCTACGCCTCTTAGCTTCTGTTTCTGCTTCTAATGTGTCTCTAACTAGCTCTTCATGCCTGAGAAGGTGTCCTCTGTTCTCCTACTTTTTTTAATACCTCCTCATTTCTAACCTTTTCTATCCACGGTATCCTCATCTAAAACACCACGTTTCAAACGCTTGTAACCTCTTCTTTTCCGCCAGATCCACAGTCCACATTTCGCATCCGTTCAGAGCCGTACCCCATACATACACCTTTTGCACTTGTCTTAAGTACATTCGGAGCACGGCGCTGTATGGGTGCGAAAAGTGGCCGGTGAGCGTTACGGAAGAGAAGAAGTTGTAAGCTTTTGAGAGATGTGGTGTTATAAGCGGATAATGGGAATACCGTGTACTCAGGCCTCAGATTTACTTGCGAGACTTAACAGCAAAAGAAAGAAAAACAAAGATATGATGGTATAACTTCCCCTGACATGAAATGTTACTTACAAATAAGAAGTAAAATTATTGCTAGAGATGAATCTTCGGACTCACGACCTTGTAATTATGATGAAGATCTTCAAGAATTATCTGATATTAGACCCTCTTCCTATTTTTCTTTTTTTTTGAAGAGAAATGACATTTGTTTATTAAAAATCTAGTACCTGCCTATATCGTAGCTGCGTAAAAAACAGATTGTTTTCACCGATTTATTAAAAAGATAACAAGAATATTCCATTTCCTTTATTTTTTTTTTTTCATTACTAGAAGTTGCCATTAATACTGCTGTCATATATAATTTCACGCTATTATTAATTTTGTTTCATTACCCATATAACAACAGATCGACAATAGCGTTCATGTTTCAATGGTCCGCAGTCTTATCTCNCTGGCCTAGTGCTGTTCTTTTCTACTTTGCGCCGGTCAAACTGAAGGTCACATCGCTTCAGAAAGTAAACGAAGTATACTTAGTAGCAATTTGGAAATAGTGTATTAGGTGCATACATTTTCTTCTTTCAATTTTCTGAAATAGATCTCTTTTGTCATTAAATCAGGTCAAAATACATATTTCCTCACCGTGCGCCATCATTACAGCTTCTTCCATCTCTTTTCTATTCTATTTTCATTCAATGGGAAATCACACGTAATATCCATAAGAAATGGTTGAAAAGATTAAAAGGGTATTACCTTTTGATAATAATAAAATTATTCCTTTAAATCTATAATGGAGTTGAAAACATTAAAGATATCATTAGAATTTTCTAATTACAAATTAATGATGCTGCACTTACAGTAGCTTCACTGTGTTTTATTAGTTCGACAAGAGCATTTAACACGTTTTCTCCGCACAATGCTTCAACCCTTTTTGTCATCCCTTCAGTAATATTCTTTTTTGGTGAATTCTTACGTCATACCCAGTATCATCTAAAGCGGTAATAAATTGTCTTGTTTTAAAGTAGGAAATGGAGACTCTGGTAAAGAAATAATTAAATTAACCAAAAAGAGCCTCTCTCTAATTACCATAAAACTTGTTAACTGCGGACACGTGCTTAACCCCTTTCTAATGTGTGCATTATCAACGCGAGATTGCCCACATTAGTAGTGGGCCATGCTTGTGTACGGAGTGTTTTGTGTTGGTTAAAGTGAGCATCTTTTTGATTTATTTTATTTATTCCTTTGTATTCTTTATGTCTTTCTTTAGGGATAAACGGGATTGAAATGAACCTTTTTATATTGAAAAATCTTTGTTTGCGGAAACCGTTTTTTATTATGCCTGAGTGTTCGATTATACAAACGAAATAAACAATTGCAAATGAGTTAAAACTTAAAATTTATTATGTAGTTAAACACTTTTATGTACATAGAGACTATATATTGGTTATTTTAATCATCATCATAAGGTCCTCAGTCCCAAGACTGTTTGGACACGCACCTCCATTCTTTCCTATCATGAGCTAATCTTCGATTTTCCCTAAAACTAGAATAACCCACATCCTTAACTATTTGCGAACAATAATTTAATCTAGGTCACAGAGTGCCCTGTTCTCCTATTCTTTCTAATTTTTCTTCATTTCTAACCTGATCTATCCACGGTATCCTCATCATTCGTCTGTAACACCACATTTCGAACGCTTGTAACCTTTTCCTTTCCGCCGCGTCCACCGTCTATATTTCGCACCCGTGCAGTGCCACGCTCCAAACATAAACTTTTAATAATTTTTTTTCGAATTTCTAAATTAACCGTTCGCGAGCATAGAAGTGACTTCTTTTTATTGAAGGCGACTCGACCCTGCGCTATCCTCTCTTTATTATGTACTGTTTTCGTTGACTGCGAAATACATATACCTACTCCTGTCATACATCCTTAGCCAAGTGCCACCCAGTATCCTTTGTTGAAGCATTGGAAAAGTTCACTTCGTTTAGTGTTATCCTCAAATCCTCATCATACATTATTATTGACCTAACCGTTTTTTTTTCTGTTTGCATTGTTTGCACAGCGTAAAGCTTTTGCCCGGTAATGGATGATCAACTATTGAAACAGCTTCAAGCGAAATTTTCGAAGAAAATGAAAATACGTTCTCTGCCAGGAATTCGTTTGAATACTAAAACGTTATTCATTGCTTTCTTGTATGCTTGTTTACAAAACGTTAAGTGCTTTCAACTTGTGATTGAATCTACGTATCAATTTTTTCCCAGTAGGGTTTTCATCTCTCTTCGGCGTCCTGAGATTTTTAAACAAAAATAAAATTTGCGAGTCTGTGGAATTAAATAATATTTCCTGTCGTTTACCTTTTTTCTGTTAAATTAAGAAAATAGAAGATATAACAATTAAAAAGCAAGACAAATTTGTTTTTTAGTTTTTCTGCCTATGATTGTGAGATTTCGTTGAAATGAGCTATGCAAGCAAACCACAAATATGTCATATAGATCGAAAAGTCCCGAAACTAATATAAAAACGCATTGTTTTGGCAGAATGTCACCGCTACTTTTTAATCTATACATCGAAGACGTGATCAACATCATTAAAGACAGTACAACTGTAGGAATAGATATAGAGGAGCAAAAGAATAGTATGCTTTAATTTTCAGATGATATAGCAATATTAGCATCTAACAAGGAGAGAGATAGCTTTAAATAAAATGGAGGCGGTACTGACAAAACAGTACTGTATGAAAATAAATAAAGGTAAGATAAAAATACTGGTAAGTATACAGGGGAAGAAAAAGTAGAGAAAGAGTGAATATAAAGATAGGAGACAAAAAATTGGAAGAAGTGGCCGATTTTAGGTATCTAGGAAGTCAGATAAGTCAGTACGGTGTAAGGTCGATCGCCTTCAATAAAAAGAAGTCACTGATATGCTCGCGCGAAACATGGACAGTGAGTGCGGCGGAAAAGAAAGGTTAGAAATGAAGAGGTATTAGAAAGAATAAGAGAACAGAGGACTCTTTGGAAGTCAATAAGAAATAGGCGAGATAGGTTAGTAGGACACCTAAGACATAAAGATCTAGTCAAAGACATATTAGAGGCAGAATGGAAAGTTAGGAGGAGTAGAGGTAGACCTCGATTAAATTACTGTTCGCAAATAGTTAAGGATATGGGTTGTTATAGTTTTAGGGAAATGCGAAGATTATCTCACGATTGCAAAGAGTGGAGATGCGTGTCCAACCAGTCTTAGGACTGACGCTCTATGATCATGAATTTCCACGATACAATCATTCAAGCGCTGCTAAATATGATTTGTTTAGCCTTTCAAAATAAGTTTCAGTTTTGGCATTTTTCTCTTCATTAGATTCATGTATCCTTAGAGTTTTGCGAACCTTTGATAGTCACTGGGCGCCAAATATTGAGAATATGACTAAAGTAGAAGCAATTTAAAGCCCAGTTCATGATTTTTGACAATCGTAACTAACGACTTGTCACACGATGTAATAACTTTTCTTCATCATGTAGCAGATTACTTCGTTTGGTTACCGAATAGGTAATTTGATTAATAGTTGTAATAAAAAATGTAAATGACGTGGCGGTTTCATTTTTGTACATATATAGTAATCTTTGATTGTGATAACGCTTCTATGAAAGTATAACTTTTTAAACAATTTCGATGATATCAATCTTTTTCCACTTCCTTAACTATTTACAATCAGTCTATGTCCACCTCTACCCCTCTTTACTCCTGTTTGTGTTTGTAATATATTTCTAACTAGCCCTTTATCTCAAAAGCTGTTTTTCAATGTAACCTGGCACCTTCAGAAGTAATTTAGCTACAATTTTCTGAAATCGCAATTTAATCTATATATCAGTATTCCACATTTTTAACATTGTATTTCACGAAGTGAACCCAAATTACATTAATTCTAACGGGGGCAATATCAACCGTAATTATCCTGGCCTAATGGACCGTTCAGACTTCATTAGCAGAAGTATTTGTTACCTTAATTACGTTATAACAATTCTGATACGCCAAAGTTCCCATTGTGGTAGCATGAAGCAATAAACAGTTGAACATTGAGTTTGGCAACGTTTCGCGAAAATTGCAGATTTAAATATTAACATTATTATCAGTTCCTCTGTCTTATTAAACAGTTAATTTTGGATCTTTTCGTGCAGACAAAGTTTTCGTAAGTATCGTGTGTGTACGAAGTCTATTCAAAAAGTATAGCGAGTTTCCGCGGGTTACGCATATTCGATTTTTGATCTTTTTATGGCGTTATGTTGGTACTCATGTTTCTCACTTATAACGAAAAGTTCGGCCAAGCTGAATGATCAGTTAATTTTTAACAGCTAATTTATTTGCACGTGTTTTGGCTTGGCTTCGATTTTTGCCTATTCCAAAAACTGTATCAAAGAATCTGTATCAAATTTTGTGTAAAAAACAAAATTAAGTGTGGGAACACATTAACATTACTAAGGAACTGTTGGACTCAACGACCCGAATTTACTCCACAGGGTTATAACCGGTGGCGAATCATGGGTTTATGGTTATGACGTGGATACCAAAGCACGGTCACTCAAATGGAAGCTGCCGCACGAGTCAAAACGGAAAAAAGGGCGCCAAGTTAGGTCGAATGTCAAGATTGTGCTTACGGTTTTCTTGCATCATGAGTTCTTGCCACAGAGTATAAAGGTTAATAAGTATTATTACCTGCAAGTTATGTGCAATTTACGTGAAGCAATACGCTAGAAACACCCCAATTTTTGGAAGAACAAAAATTGGCTTTTGCACCATGATAACGCTCCGGTTCACACATCGTTGCTTGTGCGCGAATTTTTGGTCAAATTAATAATGCCACAGCCATCATATTCCCCAGATCTCGCCCCCTGTGACTTTTTCTTGTTCCCGAAACTGAGGAGGCCAATGAAAGGACAACGCTACGCTGCGATTGAGAAGATAAAGACGGCATCGACGGTGGAGCTGAATAAGATCACAAAAATGCTTCGAGGATTGAAAAAAACGTCGGCACAAGTGTATAATATCTGGTGGGGATTACTTTGAAGGGGACAAAATAGATCTTCATAAATAAATAAATAATTTTTGAAAAAACACAAAATTCGCGATATCTTTTGAACAGATCTTGTATATTACCGCCATCTCTCTGAATATGCAGAAATCTCATAAATATCGAAGATATTCATCTTAAAATTAGTTAAAAAAAACTTTTGGGTGTTTCATTCTACGCCGGAAGGTAGGGCGGAAGGCCCTCTACAGCCTGCTTTCAGGAATCGTGGGAATGGGTGGGTGGTGGTTCGGGTGAGAAAGATGAGACGGACGAAATGAAGACAGAAGAGA
>NW_020442465.1:2282199-2308277 GCF_000699045.2 Agrilus planipennis
TGGTACCAATAACAGCACATTTGAGCAATGCAATTGTAGTGGATAAAATGGTCAATTTTTCCGTGCAGTACTGTACGGATTATACGCTCCTCACCGGTTAAAAGTTTGGCCGAGAGATGTCTCCTTCCTTTCCTGGCCTAGTGCTGTTCTTTTCTACTTTGCGCCGGTCAAACTGAAGGTCACATCGCTTCAGAAAGTAAACGAAGTATACTTAGTAGCAATTTGGAAATAGTGTATTAGGTGCATACATTTTCTTCTTTCAATTTTCTGAAATAGATCTCTTTTGTCATTAAATCAGGTCAAAATACATATTTCCTCACCGTGCGCCATCATTACAGCTTCTTCCATCTCTTTTCTATTCTATTTTCATTCAATGGGAAATCACACGTAATATCCATAAGAAATGGTTGAAAAGATTAAAAGGGTATTACCTTTTGATAATAATAAAATTATTCCTTTAAATCTATAATGGAGTTGAAAACATTAAAGATATCATTAGAATTTTCTAATTACAAATTAATGATGCTGCACTTACAGTAGCTTCACTGTGTTTTATTAGTTTGACAAGAGCATTTAACACGTTTTCTCCGCACAATGCTTCAACCCTTTTTGTCATCCCTTCAGTAATATTCTTTTTTGGTGAATTCTTACGTCATACCCAGTATCATCTAAAGCGGTAATAAATTGTCTTGTTTTAAAGTAGGAAATGGAGACTCTGGTAAAGAAATAATTAAATTAACCAAAAAGAGCCTCTCTCTAATTACCATAAAACTTGTTAACTGCGGACACGTGCTTAACCCCTTTCTAATGTGTGCATTATCAACGCGAGATTGCCCACATTAGTAGTGGGCCATGCTTGTGTACGGAGTGTTTTGTGTTGGTTAAAGTGAGCATCTTTTTGATTTATTTTATTTATTCCTTTGTATTCTTTATGTCTTTCTTTAGGGATAAACGGGATTGAAATGAACCTTTTTATATTGAAAAATCTTTGTTTGCGGAAACCGTTTTTTATTATGCCTGAGTGTTCGATTATACAAACGAAATAAACAATTGCAAATGAGTTAAAACTTAAAATTTATTATGTAGTTAAACACTTTTATGTACATAGAGACTATATATTGGTTATTTTAATCATCATCATAAGGTCCTCAGTCCCAAGACTGTTTGGACACGCACCTCCATTCTTTCCTATCATGAGCTAATCTTCGATTTTCCCTAAAACTAGAATAACCCACATCCTTAACTATTTGCGAACAATAATTTAATCTAGGTCACAGAGTGCCCTGTTCTCCTATTCTTTCTAATTTTTCTTCATTTCTAACCTGATCTATCCACGGTATCCTCATCATTCGTCTGTAACACCACATTTCGAACGCTTGTAACCTTTTCCTTTCCGCCGCGTCCACCGTCTATATTTCGCACCCGTGCAGTGCCACGCTCCAAACATAAACTTTTAATAATTTTTTNGAAGATCTTCAAGAATTATCTGATATTAGACCCTCTTCCTATTTTTCTTTTTTTTTGAAGAGAAATGACATTTGTTTATTAAAAATCTAGTACCTGCCTATATCGTAGCTGCGTAAAAAACAGATTGTTTTCACCGATTTATTAAAAAGATAACAAGAATATTCCATTTCCTTTATTTTTTTTTTTTCATTACTAGAAGTTGCCATTAATGCTGCTGTCATATATAATTTCACGCTATTATTAATTTTGTTTCATTACCCATATAACAACAGATCGACAATAGCGTTCATGTTTCAATGGTCCGCAGTCTTATCTCCTCGAAGTTTCTTATTTCCTGAGAAATAACTTCTCTTAGACAGGTGAGGTTTAAGTCTTATTCAACTTAATTATTTTGCTACTTCTCTCTCCTTCAATGTCTGTCTGCTTTTGTGGCTGTTAGCATTTTCTTTTTTGCTGTCAATTTAATTTTCAATCCACTGTGATTTTGAAATATAAATGTAAAGTCCTTTCTAAAGTATAACTTTAAATTAATTAATTTTTCTCAAAACTAGAAAATAAATAAATACTCCTACAGGAAATTTGTTTCACTGTACTTCTGTGTATTTAAAATTTATGTTCAATACCTATATCAGCCAAGTTCAGAAAAGAGAAAAGGAGATAGATACTGATAATATTTATACATAAAACATTTTATTCTTTTATCGTCACTCGTGTCAATTAATTTAAATCTTATCACCAGTCAGTGACGTCGGTAAAGGCCTACACTGGGTGTACATTATTTGATTGCAAATACACAATTAAATGATGGAAGGTTGGCTAGCCCTACATTCGATCCCAGGATGTTTTCTTTTAATAAAAGACTTCAATTAAAAACCGGCTATTTTGACTAAGTAATTGCAAAGTACTAGGCGGTTTTAAATGTCCATACATGGGTGTATAGTTGGCTGCATACATGCTACTAATATGCTACGAGGGGAGGTCCATAAGTTTGCGGAATGAAAGGGAAGGGGCGGAGTTAACAATTCTCACTGTACACCTCGCGAATTAAGGATTCATCATTAGTATATAAGTGAAATTTTAAGTCTATATCATTATTCGTTTACGTGTTATCACCTTTCAAAAAATAAGTCAATTCAGAAGAAAATCGCAACGATGGAAAAAACTGAACATCGCACCGTGATAAAGTTCCTGACAAAGCAAGGAAAGGCAGCTCAGACTATAATGAGCGAAGTGGAAGCCGTTTACAGTGATCACTGTCCTAGCAAAACTATAATTTACGTTAAACTATAATTTATATTAAGTAGCATGGGCAATTTAAATATGGTCGAGAGTCAATTGAAGACGATCTCCGCTCAGGACGGCCGATTGGGGCCACCACGTCGAACATCATCTAAAAAGCCGAAAAATTAATATTAGAAGATGCTCATCTCAAAAATAAGAAGTTATCGACATTAGTTGGAGTGACAGATACCACAAATTAAAGAATTTTACAGGATCATCTTGGTATCACTAAAGTCAGTGCAAGATGGGTACCAAGAAGAACAGCGAGCGGACGCATGTAGCATTTTTTGGGAACTGTGTGGCGACGAACTTAGTCCGGTTTTGGAGAAGATTGTTACCTGAGATGAAACCTGGGTTCATTACTTCGAACTTGAGTCCAAACGGGAATCGATGCAATGGCACAAAAAGAATACACCACCCCCTAAGAAGTTTAAGGCGTCAGAATCGGCTGGAAATTTGATGGCTACAGTTTTTAAGGATTGTGAAGGAATTTTGCTTGTAGATTACAGAGAAAATGGTACCATAATTACTGGAGACTACTATGCTTCAATACTGAAAAAGATAAAGGCCGCCATCAAGGAAAGAAGAAGAGAAAATTAACGAAATGTATGGTGCTCCTGCAGGATAATGCGCCAGTTTACAAGTGCAGAGTTGCTACGGCTGCTCTAAACAAATAAGGATTCGAATCTCTAGTTCACCCACCTTCTAGTCCAGACTTGGCTCCCGGCGATTTTTATTTATTCCCAAATTTGAAAAAGAAGCACAGGGGACAAAAATTTTCCAATGACAATGACGTCAAAGAAGCTGTTTCGGCCCATTCTGAAGGCAACGACAAAAAATTTTTTTTGATAGTATCGAGAAGTTAATTTCGAGATCTAATAAAGGTGTTGACCTTATTTGGAATTATATTGAAAAGGAAAAATTTTATTTTTTGTATTTTTATTTATTTTCCAACACTTCCAATCCGCGAACTTTTGGACCTTCCGTCGTATAACCACTACATTTTTAATGTTGTGCGTTTAAAGCATGAATTATACAATTATTGAAATAGTAAGTTCTATGCACTATCGTCCAAATTTGGATGGACGCAGCTGGTTTAATAAATAAATTAGTATTTCTTTTTCAAATTTCAACAGCTCTGGCTTTACAAGGGGTGTTCACAAAATCGTCCATCGCCGCCATGAAGGTTAAGGCCGGTACTGGTGTAGGAACCTACTATGATTATCATAATATTGTAATTCAATTTTTATTGACTCTCATTTGTTTTAGTTAAAAAGTCGAATTTTTGTTAATTTTTAACAGTTTTCATTTTTGGGGCGACGCGACGTCACAATATCCGCCAGACACGTTAGTTACGTCATTGCCTCAAGTACAATATCTATTGTTAAATGTTTTTAGCCAACTTCTCCCTCTTGAAACATAATGCTATCTACACCTGTGTGAGATGATGTTACTTGTTAAATATATTCATTGTTATGTGTTCTACGGATTACAAGAAAATCATCTTAAATAACTGTAATGACTTACGATTGAGTTTCTAATGTAAGAGATGGGGTTCCGTTACAACCCTACCTGCTAATTTCCCGTCGTCGTCTGTCGTTATTTATATGAATAAATTTCAAAGGAACTTGAATTTGTGAGGAGCAATTAATAATCATTTTACGGGCTTATGGCTCACTTCGCAATGCTTTTAAGCAGAAATTACCCGTCCATTAACCGGCGCTTTCCTACATTTCTTCCATTTGTGTAATCACATTAGTGATATAATGATAATATTAATATGTTTATTATGATTTACATGTACCAGAAGATTACCCCTCAATATTTATACCTTATTCTAATATGAAAACAGATTCATCTTAATTATATTTCGTCATCATCATCATAAGCTCGTCAGTCCTAAGACTGGTTGGACACGTACTTCCAGTCTTTCCAATCCTGAACTAATCTTCGCATTTCCCTAAAACTACAACAACCTATATCCTCAACTATCTGCGAACAGTAATCTAATCTAGATCTACCTCTACCCCTCCTAACTTCCGATTCTGTCTCTAATATGCCTCTAACTAGACCTTCATGCCTGAGAAGGTATCCTACCAACCCATCTCGCCTCTTTCTTATTGACTTCCATACAGTCCTCTGTTCTCCTACTCTTTCTAACACCTCTTCATTTCTAACCTTCTCTATCCGCGGTATCTTCATCATTCGCCTATAACACCACATTTCGAACGCTTCTAACCGTTTCTTTTGCGCCGCGCCCACTGTCCATGTTTCGCACCCGTACAGCGCCATTCTCCATATAACTTTAACAATCTTTTTCGATTTTCTAAATTAATCGTTCGCTAGCATAGAAGTGACTTCATTTTATTGAAGTCGACTCGACCCTGCGGTATCCTCTGCTTTATATCCCTACTACCCCTTCCGTCCTGACTTATCTGACTTCCTAGATACCTAAAATCGGCCACTTCTTCTAATTTGTCGTCTCCTACCTTTATATTCGACTTTTCCCTTACATATCATTGCATTTGCGATTTGCATTTTATCAGTTTTTTGCATTTAGTATTCTCCGTGGTTAAATTACCTGCCATATGATCTGCTGTTATTATTAAAGGGACATAAAAATGGTTGCTCCTAGAAATGGGACCGAATCGTCGATTCAAAACACCCATACCCTTTGAATTTCGTCAAAATCGTAGTTTTCGAGAAATCAGTTGCGTATTATTTTATTAGATAAACTTTTAATAAATGTCAAGCTGTTTTTGGTGACATTTTAAAAAAAAAATTCCTGAAAGAAAATTTACCTGTACCTTTACGATGAAAATCCGCAGTGCGCTATATCTAATACCTTCTTTCTACTCATTATTAGAGAACGTTTTTGGTCTTGAATCAAATAAATAAAGTGTAATAAATGACTTTAACATCTGCAGAATAAAAGACGAAAATAAATCATTTTTATATATTGTATACTACAATAATAGTGCCCACTCGCTCAAAATAGTGAGAAATAGGCCAAGTTGGTATTGTACAGTAAAGGTAATTAATTATGATGTCTTGGAGATGGTGGAATTTGTGTGCAGAGCAATTAATCACAACGCCTCTCGGCAGAACAAGCACGTGTCATATCAGACTGCGGAGAGTGTGGTTGAGCGTGGTGTCACATTGTGTCGCTTCAGGGATCGGAAGAAAACTTCATACTCATCAAATATTCAGTATATACTTACTACATACAGATGAAGATGGAAAGAATTAATGCACGTAAATGCACAATTCGTTGCGATTTTGATCTACTGTCTGAGTAACGAAAACATCAATAGCAGCTATGTAAAGTGTACGTATATATTGCAACTTATCAGAAAAGTCGGGGTTTTCCATAACATCATATATATATGAACTGGAAAGCTTTTGACAATGTCAAATGGGACAAGATGTTAAATATACATAAAAATGTGGGGACGAATTACAGAGATAAAAGAGTGATACAGTTTGTATAAAGAGCAACAAAAAGTTATAGAGCTGGAGCAGCAACGTAGAGAAGTAAGTATTAAGAAGGAAGTTAGACAAGGATGCACACTGTTACCGCTGCTTTTTAATCTATACATCCAAGACGTGATCAACATTTGCATATTATATAGCAGTATTAGCATCTAGGAGTTAGAGATAGCTTTAAATAGTATTGTATGAAAATAAATATAAGTAAAACAAAAATACTGGTATGCAATGGAAGGAAAAGTAGGGAAAGAGCGAATATAGAGATAGGAGACGAAACATTAGAAGAAGTACCCTATTTTAGGTATCTAAGAGGTCAGATAAGGATGGAAGGAGTGGTAGGGATATAAAGCAGAGGATAGCGCAGGGTCGAGTCGCCTTCAATAAGAAGAAGTCACATCTATGCTCCCGACCGAGCGGCATGGCCTAGAGGTCTAGACCATTGCATAGCATTCGGGAGGACGCCGGTTCGATTCCGGGTCCGTCTGCCTTGGTCCAAATTTTTCTGTGGTTTCCTTGGATCACCTAGACAAATGCTGAGGCAGTAATATTCCACAGATAATCTTTCATTTTCTTCTGTCTTCATTTCGTCTGTTTCATGTTTATCACCCGAACCACTACCCACCCATTCCCACAATTCCTGAAAGCAGGCTGAAGAAGGCCTCCCGCCCCACCTTCCGGAGTAGTCCGGAGGGACTGCCCGCCCACCATCATTACTGGCTGGTGGGAATGAAACACCCAAAAGAAAGAAAAATGCTCGCGAACGATTAATTTAGAAATTTCAAGCAGATTGTTTAAGGTGTACGTTTAGAGCGCGGCACTGTACGGGTGCGAAATATGGACGGTTGGCGCTGCGGAAAAGAAAAGGTTACAAGCGTTTGAAATGTGGTTTTACAGGCGAATGATGAGGATACCGTGAATAGAGAAGATTAGAAATGAAGAGGTATTAGAAAGAATAGGAAAACAGAGGACTCTATGGAAGTCAACAAAAACTAGGCGAGATAGGTTAGTAGAACACCTTCTCAGGCATGAAGATCTGGTCAGAGTCATATTAGAGGCAGAAACAGGAGTTAAGAGTAGTTGAAGGTAGACCTAGATTGGATTACTGTTCGCAAATAGTTATGGATGTGGGATGTTCTAATTTTAGGGTAATGCTAATATTAGATGAGGATAGGAAAGAGTTGAGGTGCGTGTCCAACCAGTCTTAGGACTGACGACCTTATGATGATGAAATGAACTGTGTCCCCTTTCAAAAAATTTATGCTAATCGTGACTGCACAATGTAAAGGTATATGTATACTATTCAAAAACGGAACCCACATTCGGTGGAAAAATAACGAAGGAGGAAGGTAAGGGAGAACGTGAATGACACTGCCGGAATTGTAATTTGCCGCAAAAAACAAAAAGTGATTTAAATTACAAATTAGATGTTTAACGAGGAAACGTGTTGCTATAGAATGGATGGCAACGATTATTAAAGTAGAACAAACAGTGGGTGAATGTTGGAAGGCGTGTACATAATATGTATATTAAAATGAGAGTAAAACGTGTTGAGAAAGTTATTGTGTTTTTGTGCATTGAAGGAAAGTGATGTTTGTAAAGGGATAGTGGTTTCTTTCTCAAGTGATTTGTAATCTATGATGATGATGATGATCCAATTTTTATTTGACATCTTTACCGAATGACAATGATAAATATATTAAATTATATGAAATATTATTCTGAAAATTCATTTATGAATTTTTTACCCACTACACGCTACCTCAAATTAATGAGGGAAAAATTGTTGCTGTTGTCACACCCCCGCCGGGAATCGAACCCGGGACCTTTGGCTTTACGCACCAATGTTCTGACCACTAAACTACGAGAGGTGACAACAACAACCACGACCAACCGACCTACAAGGTTAACGATCCGTCGAACTAATGTAACTATATACTGAATATACTATGATTAAACATACATATAATTTAGATATCTTTTAGAAGTGAGTTAGTTTAATATGAAATATTATTCTGAAAATTCATTTCTGAATTTTTTACCCACTACACGCTACCTCAAATTAATGAGGGAAAAATTGTTGCTGTTGTCACACCCCCGTCGGGAATCGAACCCGGGACCTTTGGCTTTACGCACCAATGTTCTGACCACTAAACTACGAGAGGTGACAACAACAACCACGACCAACCGACCTACAAGGTTAACGATCCGTCGAACTAATGTAACTATATACTGAATATACTATGATTAAACATACATATAATTTAGATATCTTTTAGAAGTGAGTTAGTTTAATATGAAATATTATTCTGAAAATTCATTTCTGAATTTTTTACCCACTACACGCTACCTCAAATTAATGAGGGAAAAATTGTTGCTGTTGTCACACCCCCGTCGGGAATCGAACCCGGGACCTTTGGCTTTACGCACCAATGTTCTGACCACTAAACTACGAGAGGTGACAACAACAACCACGACCAACCGACCTACAAGGTTAACGATCCGTCGAACTAATGTAACTATATACTGAATATACTATGATTAAACATACATATAATTTAGATATCTTTTAGAAGTGAGTTAGTTTAATATGAAATATTATTCTGAAAATTCATTTCTGAATTTTTTACCCACTACACGCTACCTCAAATTAATGAGGGAAAAATTGTTGCTGTTGTCACACCCCCGTCGGGAATCGAACCCGGGACCTTTGGCTTTACGCACCAATGTTCTGACCACTAAACTACGAGAGGTGACAACAACAACCACGACCAACCGACCTACAAGGTTAACGATCCGTCGAACTAATGTAACTATATACTGAATATACTATGATTAAACATACATATAATTTAGATATCTTTTAGAAGTGAGTTAGTTTAATATGAAATATTATTCTGAAAATTCATTTCTGAATTTTTTACCCACTACACGCTACCTCAAATTAATGAGGGAAAAATTGTTGCTGTTGTCACACCCCCGTCGGGAATCGAACCCGGGACCTTTGGCTTTACGCACCAATGTTCTGACCACTAAACTACGAGAGGTGACAACAACAACCACGACCAACCGACCTACAAGGTTAACGATCCGTCGAACTAATGTAACTATATACTGAATATACTATGATTAAACATACATATAATTTAGATATCTTTTAGAAGTGAGTTAGTTTAATATGAAATATTATTCTGAAAATTCATTTCTGAATTTTTTACCCACTACACGCTACCTCAAATTAATGAGGGAAAAATTGTTGCTGTTGTCACACCCCCGTCGGGAATCGAACCCGGGACCTTTGGCTTTACGCACCAATGTTCTGACCACTAAACTACGAGAGGTGACAACAACAACCACGACCAACCGACCTACAAGGTTAACGATCCGTCGAACTAATGTAACTATATACTGAATATACTATGATTAAACATACATATAATTTAGATATCTTTTAGAAGTGAGTTAGTTTAATATGAAATATTATTCTGAAAATTCATTTCTGAATTTTTTACCCACTACACGCTACCTCAAATTAATGAGGGAAAAATTGTTGCTGTTGTCACACCCCCGTCGGGAATCGAACCCGGGACCTTTGGCTTTACGCACCAATGTTCTGACCACTAAACTACGAGAGGTGACAACAACAACCACGACCAACCGACCTACAAGGTTAACGATCCGTCGAACTAATGTAACTATATACTGAATATACTATGATTAAACATACATATAATTTAGATATCTTTTAGAAGTGAGTTAGTTTAATATGAAATATTATTCTGAAAATTCATTTCTGAATTTTTTACCCACTACACGCTACCTCAAATTAATGAGGGAAAAATTGTTGCTGTTGTCACACCCCCGTCGGGAATCGAACCCGGGACCTTTGGCTTTACGCACCAATGTTCTGACCACTAAACTACGAGAGGTGACAACAACAACCACGACCAACCGACCTACAAGGTTAACGATCCGTCGAACTAATGTAACTATATACTGAATATACTATGATTAAACATACATATAATTTAGATATCTTTTAGAAGTGAGTTAGTTTAATATGAAATATTATTCTGAAAATTCATTTCTGAATTTTTTACCCACTACACGCTACCTCAAATTAATGAGGGAAAAATTGTTGCTGTTGTCACACCCCCGTCGGGAATCGAACCCGGGACCTTTGGCTTTACGCACCAATGTTCTGACCACTAAACTACGAGAGGTGACAACAACAACCACGACCAACCGACCTACAAGGTTAACGATCCGTCGAACTAATGTAACTATATACTGAATATACTATGATTAAACATACATATAATTTAGATATCTTTTAGAAGTGAGTTAGTTTAATATGAAATATTATTCTGAAAATTCATTTCTGAATTTTTTACCCACTACACGCTACCTCAAATTAATGAGGGAAAAATTGTTGCTGTTGTCACACCCCCGTCGGGAATCGAACCCGGGACCTTTGGCTTTACGCACCAATGTTCTGACCACTAAACTACGAGAGGTGACAACAACAACCACGACCAACCGACCTACAAGGTTAACGATCCGTCGAACTAATGTAACTATATACTGAATATACTATGATTAAACATACATATAATTTAGATATCTTTTAGAAGTGAGTTAGTTTAATATGAAATATTATTCTGAAAATTCATTTCTGAATTTTTTACCCACTACACGCTACCTCAAATTAATGAGGGAAAAATTGTTGCTGTTGTCACACCCCCGTCGGGAATCGAACCCGGGACCTTTGGCTTTACGCACCAATGTTCTGACCACTAAACTACGAGAGGTGACAACAACAACCACGACCAACCGACCTACAAGGTTAACGATCCGTCGAACTAATGTAACTATATACTGAATATACTATGATTAAACATACATATAATTTAGATATCTTTTAGAAGTGAGTTAGTTTAATATGAAATATTATTCTGAAAATTCATTTCTGAATTTTTTACCCACTACACGCTACCTCAAATTAATGAGGGAAAAATTGTTGCTGTTGTCACACCCCCGTCGGGAATCGAACCCGGGACCTTTGGCTTTACGCACCAATGTTCTGACCACTAAACTACGAGAGGTGACAACAACAACCACGACCAACCGACCTACAAGGTTAACGATCCGTCGAACTAATGTAACTATATACTGAATATACTATGATTAAACATACATATAATTTAGATATCTTTTAGAAGTGAGTTAGTTTAATATGAAATATTATTCTGAAAATTCATTTCTGAATTTTTTACCCACTACACGCTACCTCAAATTAATGAGGGAAAAATTGTTGCTGTTGTCACACCCCCGTCGGGAATCGAACCCGGGACCTTTGGCTTTACGCACCAATGTTCTGACCACTAAACTACGAGAGGTGACAACAACAACCACGACCAACCGACCTACAAGGTTAACGATCCGTCGAACTAATGTAACTATATACTGAATATACTATGATTAAACATACATATAATTTAGATATCTTTTAGAAGTGAGTTAGTTTAATATGAAATATTATTCTGAAAATTCATTTCTGAATTTTTTACCCACTACACGCTACCTCAAATTAATGAGGGAAAAATTGTTGCTGTTGTCACACCCCCGTCGGGAATCGAACCCGGGACCTTTGGCTTTACGCACCAATGTTCTGACCACTAAACTACGAGAGGTGACAACAACAACCACGACCAACCGACCTACAAGGTTAACGATCCGTCGAACTAATGTAACTATATACTGAATATACTATGATTAAACATACATATAATTTAGATATCTTTTAGAAGTGAGTTAGTTTAATATGAAATATTATTCTGAAAATTCATTTCTGAATTTTTTACCCACTACACGCTACCTCAAATTAATGAGGGAAAAATTGTTGCTGTTGTCACACCCCCGTCGGGAATCGAACCCGGGACCTTTGGCTTTACGCACCAATGTTCTGACCACTAAACTACGAGAGGTGACAACAACAACCACGACCAACCGACCTACAAGGTTAACGATCCGTCGAACTAATGTAACTATATACTGAATATACTATGATTAAACATACATATAATTTAGATATCTTTTAGAAGTGAGTTAGTTTAATATGAAATATTATTCTGAAAATTCATTTCTGAATTTTTTACCCACTACACGCTACCTCAAATTAATGAGGGAAAAATTGTTGCTGTTGTCACACCCCCGTCGGGAATCGAACCCGGGACCTTTGGCTTTACGCACCAATGTTCTGACCACTAAACTACGAGAGGTGACAACAACAACCACGACCAACCGACCTACAAGGTTAACGATCCGTCGAACTAATGTAACTATATACTGAATATACTATGATTAAACATACATATAATTTAGATATCTTTTAGAAGTGAGTTAGTTTAATATGAAATATTATTCTGAAAATTCATTTCTGAATTTTTTACCCACTACACGCTACCTCAAATTAATGAGGGAAAAATTGTTGCTGTTGTCACACCCCCGTCGGGAATCGAACCCGGGACCTTTGGCTTTACGCACCAATGTTCTGACCACTAAACTACGAGAGGTGACAACAACAACCACGACCAACCGACCTACAAGGTTAACGATCCGTCGAACTAATGTAACTATATACTGAATATACTATGATTAAACATACATATAATTTAGATATCTTTTAGAAGTGAGTTAGTTTAATATGAAATATTATTCTGAAAATTCATTTCTGAATTTTTTACCCACTACACGCTACCTCAAATTAATGAGGGAAAAATTGTTGCTGTTGTCACACCCCCGTCGGGAATCGAACCCGGGACCTTTGGCTTTACGCACCAATGTTCTGACCACTAAACTACGAGAGGTGACAACAACAACCACGACCAACCGACCTACAAGGTTAACGATCCGTCGAACTAATGTAACTATATACTGAATATACTATGATTAAACATACATATAATTTAGATATCTTTTAGAAGTGAGTTAGTTTAATATGAAATATTATTCTGAAAATTCATTTCTGAATTTTTTACCCACTACACGCTACCTCAAATTAATGAGGGAAAAATTGTTGCTGTTGTCACACCCCCGTCGGGAATCGAACCCGGGACCTTTGGCTTTACGCACCAATGTTCTGACCACTAAACTACGAGAGGTGACAACAACAACCACGACCAACCGACCTACAAGGTTAACGATCCGTCGAACTAATGTAACTATATACTGAATATACTATGATTAAACATACATATAATTTAGATATCTTTTAGAAGTGAGTTAGTTTAATATGAAATATTATTCTGAAAATTCATTTCTGAATTTTTTACCCACTACACGCTACCTCAAATTAATGAGGGAAAAATTGTTGCTGTTGTCACACCCCCGTCGGGAATCGAACCCGGGACCTTTGGCTTTACGCACCAATGTTCTGACCACTAAACTACGAGAGGTGACAACAACAACCACGACCAACCGACCTACAAGGTTAACGATCCGTCGAACTAATGTAACTATATACTGAATATACTATGATTAAACATACATATAATTTAGATATCTTTTAGAAGTGAGTTAGTTTAATATGAAATATTATTCTGAAAATTCATTTCTGAATTTTTTACCCACTACACGCTACCTCAAATTAATGAGGGAAAAATTGTTGCTGTTGTCACACCCCCGTCGGGAATCGAACCCGGGACCTTTGGCTTTACGCACCAATGTTCTGACCACTAAACTACGAGAGGTGACAACAACAACCACGACCAACCGACCTACAAGGTTAACGATCCGTCGAACTAATGTAACTATATACTGAATATACTATGATTAAACATACATATAATTTAGATATCTTTTAGAAGTGAGTTAGTTTAATATGAAATATTATTCTGAAAATTCATTTCTGAATTTTTTACCCACTACACGCTACCTCAAATTAATGAGGGAAAAATTGTTGCTGTTGTCACACCCCCGTCGGGAATCGAACCCGGGACCTTTGGCTTTACGCACCAATGTTCTGACCACTAAACTACGAGAGGTGACAACAACAACCACGACCAACCGACCTACAAGGTTAACGATCNCCGTGCTCCAAACATACACCTTTAACAACCTTTTTCGAATTTCTAAATTAACCGTTCGCGAGCATAGAAGTGACTTCTTTTTATTGAAGGCGACTCGACCCTGCGCTATCCTCTCTTTATTATGTACTGCGTTGACTGCGAAATACATATACCTACTCCTGTCATACATCCTTAGCCAAGTGCCACCCAGTATCCTTTGTTGAAGCATTGGAAAAGTTCACTTCGTTTAGTGTTATCCTCAAATCCTCATCATACATTATTATTGACCTAACCGTTTTTTTTTCTGTTTGCATTGTTTGCACAGCGTAAAGCTTTTGCCCGGTAATGGATGATCAACTATTGAAACAGCTTCAAGCGAAATTTTCGAAGAAAATGAAAATACGTTCTCTGCCAGGAATTCGTTTGAATACTAAAACGGTATTCATTGCTTTCTTGTATGCTTGTTTACAAAACGTTAAGTGCTTTCAACTTGTGATTGAATCTACGTATCAATTTTTTCCCAGTAGGGTTTTCATCTCTCTTCGGCGTCCTGAGATTTTTAAACAAAAATAAAATTTGCGAGTCTGTGGAATTAAATAATATTTCCTGTCGTTTACCTTTTTTCTGTTAAATTAAGAAAATAGAAGATATAACAATTAAAAAGCAAGACAAATTTGTTTTTTAGTTTTTCTGCCTATGATTGTGAGATTTCGTTGAAATGAGCTATGCAAGCAAACCACAAATATGTCATATAGATCGAAAAGTCCCGAAACTAATATAAAAACGCATTGTTTTGGCAGAATGTCACCGCTACTTTTTAATCTATACATCGAAGACGTGATCAACATCATTAAAGACAGTACAACTGTAGGAATAGATATAGAGGAGCAAAAGAATAGTATGCTTTAATTTTCAGATGATATAGCAATATTAGCATCTAACAAGGAGAGAGATAGCTTTAAATAAAATGGAGGCGGTACTGACAAAACAGTACTGTATGAAAATAAATAAAGGTAAGATAAAAATACTGGTAAGTATACAGGGGAAGAAAAAGTAGAGAAAGAGTGAATATAAAGATAGGAGACAAAAAATTGGAAGAAGTGGCCGATTTTAGGTATCTAGGAAGTCAGATAAGTCAGTACGGTGTAAGGTCGATCGCCTTCAATAAAAAGAAGTCACTGATATGCTCGCGCGAAACATGGACAGTGAGTGCGGCGGAAAAGAAAGGTTAGAAATGAAGAGGTATTAGAAAGAATAAGAGAACAGAGGACTCTTTGGAAGTCAATAAGAAATAGGCGAGATAGGTTAGTAGGACACCTAAGACATAAAGATCTAGTCAAAGACATATTAGAGGCAGAATGGAAAGTTAGGAGGAGTAGAGGTAGACCTCGATTAAATTACTGTTCGCAAATAGTTAAGGATATGGGTTGTTATAGTTTTAGGGAAATGCGAAGATTATCTCACGATTGCAAAGAGTGGAGATGCGTGTCCAACCAGTCTTAGGACTGACGCTCTATGATCATGAATTTCCACGATACAATCATTCAAGCGCTGCTAAATATGATTTGTTTAGCCTTTCAAAATAAGTTTCAGTTTTGGCATTTTTCTCTTCATTAGATTCATGTATCCTTAGAGTTTTGCGAACCTTTGATAGTCACTGGGCGCCAAATATTGAGAATATGACTAAAGTAGAAGCAATTTAAAGCCCAGTTCATGATTTTTGACAATCGTAACTAACGACTTGTCACACGATGTAATAACTTTTCTTCATCATGTAGCAGATTATTTCGTTTGGTTACCGAATAGGTAATTTGATTAATAGTTGTAATAAAAAATGTAAATGACGTGGCGGTTTCATTTTTGTACATATATAGTAATCTTTGATTGTGATAACGCTTCTATGAAAGTATAACTTTTTAAACAATTTCGATGATATCAATCTTTTTCCACTTCCTTAACTATTTACAATCAGTCTATGTCCACCTCTACCCCTCTTTACTCCTGTTTGTGTTTGTAATATATTTCTAACTAGCCCTTTATCTCAAAAGCTGTTTTTCAATGTAACCTGGCACCTTCAGAAGTAATTTAGCTACAATTTTTTGAAATCGCAATTTAATCTATATATCAGTATTCCACATTTTTAACATTGTATTTCACGAAGTGAACCCAAATTACATTAATTCTAACGGGGGCAATATCAACCGTAATTATCCTGGCCTAATGGACCGTTCAGACTTCATTAGCAGAAGTATTTGTTACCTTAATTACGTTATAACAATTCTGATACGCCAAAGTTCCCATTGTGGTAGCATGAAGCAATAAACAGTTGAACATTGAGTTTGGCAACGTTTCGCGAAAATTGCAGATTTAAATATTAACATTATTATCAGTTCCTCTGTCTTATTAAACAGTTAATTTTGGATCTTTTCGTGCAGACAAAGTTTTCGTAAGTATCGTGTGTGTACGAAGTCTATTCAAAAAGTATAGCGAGTTTCCGCGGGTTACGCATATTCGATTTTTGATCTTTTTATGGCGTTATGTTGGTACTCATGTTTCTCACTTATAACGAAAAGTTCGGCCAAGCTGAATGATCAGTTAATTTTTAACAGCTAATTTATTTGCACGTGTTTTGGCTTGGCTTCGATTTTTGCCTATTCCAAAAACTGTATCAAAGAATCTGTATCAAATTTTGTGTAAAAAACAAAATTAAGTGTGGGAACACATTAACATTACTAAGGAACTGTTGGACTCAACGACCCGAATTTACTCCACAGGGTTATAACCGGTGGCGAATCATGGGTTTATGGTTATGACGTGGATACCAAAGCACGGTCACTCAAATGGAAGCTGCCGCACGAGTCAAAACGGAAAAAAGGGCGCCAAGTTAGGTCGAATGTCAAGATTGTGCTTACGGTTTTCTTGCATCATGAGTTCTTGCCACATAGTATAAAGGTTAATAAGTATTATTACCTGCAAGTTATGTGCAATTTACGTGAAGCAATACGCTAGAAACACCCCAATTTTTGGAAGAACAAAAATTGGCTTTTGCACCATGATAACGCTCCGGTTCACACATCGTTGCTTGTGCGCGAATTTTTGGTCAAATTAATAATGCCACAGCCATCATATTCCCCAGATCTCGCCCCCTGTGACTTTTTCTTGTTCCCGAAACTGAGGAGGCCAATGAAAGGACAACGCTACGCTGCGATTGAGAAGATAAAGACGGCATCGACGGTGGAGCTGAATAAGATCACAAAAATGCTTCGAGGATTGAAAAAAACGTCGGCACAAGTGTATAATATCTGGTGGGGATTACTTTGAAGGGGACAAAATAGATCTTCATAAATAAATAAATAATTTTTGAAAAAACACAAAATTCGCGATATCTTTTGAACAGATCTTGTATATTACCGCCATCTCTCTGAATATGCAGAAATCTCATAAATATCGAAGATATTCATCTTAAAATTAGTTAAAAAAAACTTTTGGGTGTTTCATTCTACGCCGGAAGGTAGGGCGGAAGGCCCTCTACAGCCTGCTTTCAGGAATCGTGGGAATGGGTGGGTGGCGGTTCGGGTGAGAATGATGAGACGGACGAAATGAAGACAGAATGAAAGATTATCTGTGGAATATTACTGCCTCAGTATTTGCCTAAGTGATCCAAGGAAACCACAGAAAAACTTGGACCAACGAAGACGGACCCGGAATCGAACCGGCGTCCTCCCGAATGCTAAGCAATGGTCTAAACCTTTAGGCCATGCCGCTCGGTTAATATTATTTACAATAACTGAAACTATATATACGGATGCTTTAAAGTTAGACTGGTCGTCTGAATAGGACCGATAAGTCGTATAACGGCCTGAGGTAGAGGGGTTTTAGTCGATAGGTCCGAGGACACCTTCTTCGGGAATCGGCTACTACCCAGTCGTGCGGACAACTGGGTGTCTTTTGAAGATTTCCCCTCTTCCACAAAAACAAAAAAAAAGAACTTAGACTGGTACGACGTAGGAGTTCACTTGTGGATCAGGTGCCTCAAAAGTATATTGGATGCAAAATAAAATAAATTTAAGAAAATTTTCATTTTTATTTTTCATTAGTTTCTCATTTTAATTTAGATGTATTGTCTGCTACGTACTACGTTTTCTCTATGAATTGTACATTTTCCCTGTGCCTTTTATTTACTGTTATCATGATCATAAAGTCGTTAGTCCTAAGACTGGTTGGACATGCACCTCCACTCTTTCCTATCCTGAGCTAATCTTCGCATTTCTCTAAAACTAGAACAACCCATATTCTTAATTGTTATGCACTTTATTATTCCAATTAATTTAATTTCTGTGATTCTATTTAGCGAACCGACAGACACTTCGCTTTTTTAAAATTTTCTTTGAAATTATACGATAAAACAACTTAGCAATTGTCATAGGAGAATATATACCTGTTTATTTAAAAGGACGTTATCATCCCTGTAGCAGAGTTATTAAAAAACAAAATGAATGAACCGGCATTCTCATTGCATCTAGAACGGCTTCTAAATAAATAAAAACCCAGCAGAACGCCTAAGGGTAAATTGCACTTGCAACTTGTTAATTTGGTCGTTCATTTCAGCTCCTTTGAAATGCTCCGTTTTCTCATTTGAGCTTAAATTAAAACCCTTTTGTAGCAGTAAAAACAGATAGAATAAAAAACGAGGAAATAAGGAGCCTGATACTAAAGATAATAACACAATTAAGGTAGGATGTATGCCAAAATACTGGTCCACAGAACAATAACCTTTTGTTCATGTTTTTCAAATGTGTCAGACGATTTCAATTAGTTGAATAAACAGAAATTTGTTCATAATTAATTTTTTGAGTGTGTTAGTTGAAATAATAAAAGTCTCCACCTCCCCTCGCAAAATTAAATAGAATCTTTTAAATACTAGAACAACAAAAAATATACAGGGTTTCTCCGTAAAGTAATGAGATTGACCGATGTACGGCGCACAAGTCGCCATTATGTACTGTGTTTCCCGGCGTCCGAGCTTTGATGCAGCCAAAATCATAAGTGACGAAAAAGTCGCCTTTGAGCTTTTTTCACGGCAGAAAATGTCAAAAATGGAGTGTTCCCTGGAGCAGGACTACACAATTAAATTTTGCTTTCATCTAGGCATCCTTGGTTTAGTTAAGGAGCCTTACAAACAAGATGCCCTGTTAAGTGCCTAGATTTCCTGGTGGTTCAGTGAGTTCAAGAATAGACAGGAGGCTTTTGAATACATGAAGCGATCTGGACACCCTTCAACAAATGATTTGACCCCAATATGTGAGCAAAGTAAGGAATCTGCTAAATCGGCCGGAGTTTGCCCATTGTTAAAAGCTCTCTCAAGACAACGGTCAACCCCATATCGCCTACCTGCCTCGGAACCCTGTTATCAGTTGCAATATCGCCGCAATCATCGTTCAGCGCCAATGTCAGTCTGAAGAACATTTTCCCATCTCCAAAGCTCAAGAAATGCCTGAAGAATCACAAGATTTTTACGCCATTCAACGAGTTGTTACATAATTTCTGAAAGAGCTTACGGGAGATGACTTCCAGGCACCCTTTGCAGGACAGAAATCGCGTTGTAATCGACTTTACCGACTAACTCTGTATTTATTTGACTTCTTAATATCAATTTGATCGTTAGTACCTAAGCGTAACTTGCTTGGTTTGTTAACTTCGTAACTTTCTGATACATTCAATTTTATATTAATTTTCTTAATTGTGTGTCAAACTTATGAAAATTTCCTGTAGTAAATAATCTGTTGTGCACAAGGGACTTTGAAACTAGAATAGTAAACTTCGTAAAAGAGTTCATAACTTTGCTTATTACATATTAAGTTCACAGTTCTGTATCTCTCGGCAATATCCCAACAAGCCATTTAGACATTTTAAACTTTTTTCCGTAAATATTCCAGATGAAAATGCTCCAGGCGTAAAGTACTCTTATTCGTTCTGTCCCTATTCCCCGGCATTTCCCGGGCCTCTTGTATTAAACAGACAGTTAAAAAGTATTGTTTCACTAGGAATAGAATACGGTTCGTCTAGGCCGTCGATAAGAAGTGATAAGCGAGCACCTTTATCATAGACTACACTTAGAAAACCATATTACCAGATCAACAATAATTTCATTCCCCTATTGAAGGGGAATACCCCCCTTAGGGTTACTACAGTACATTGAGCGCTTTGCCTAACATAATTTATTATAACAGGCGCTTTCGCGAGGCTGTTTCGCAGTATATCAAAATGAAATGATCAAAATCAGATGACGGCTGCTGAACGCGTTTCTAACTGGTTGATTCACATTTTCTTCCTTCCCTATAAATACGAATCAATCAATCAAGAGCGTGTTTCACTGGCATCGTCACATTTTGATCATCTTAATTCGATATTCTCATTTTGAAACGGCTTCGCAAAAGCGCCTAATATAATTAATGCAGTCATTTGTAAAACTGCGCGCATGACCTGTTTGACTTTACGTTCCATTTAACGGGTTTTGAAGGTTACCGTTCCCCAGAACATCTTAATCAAGAAGCATGGGCGCGGAGTCAATTTTTGATTGAAATTAATAATATTAATGAAGAAAGTCTTGTTAAGGCTGTTCTCATTCCCATGAAATCCAAAGAAATATTCCGAGATGAATTCAAAACAAAGAATATTAGCGAGATTTGGTTTTCTTTAAGACAAGGCAGCATAAGTCTTTCGTTATCAAAAACAACTCCTCATTTTAACGTACTTATCTACTTAGATATACAACAGCAGCAGGAACCTTCCCATAATGTTATGGTTACCCTCCTGGCTCCAGTTCTACTTAATACAAAGTATTCTCAAATTTCTATTTCTGTTTTACTTCAATTCAATTTTATAGGGGTTCGTGCAATTTTTGAAAGTTTTTGAGACACTTATTCTTGTGAACAAGTAGTCTTAAGCATTATGAATTATTTGATAAAGCAGCAAGGATGCCCGTTATAGCGGTGACGAAAGGGTTGATCTATAACGACGGTATTTTGTCGGCGAACTAATCAGGGTCATAAGTCATAGGCTGAACGACAAATGCATGACCGCGTAACAAAAGAATTTCGAGAGCTTTCTATAAAAAAGAACCATGAAGAATGTTTGAACATAATATAAATATACAGCTAACTAGTAAACAGTCAGGAAGTGAAATGTAAAAAGTCGATAAGTGCAGGTGATATAATATTGCAAGTTCAGTGTTTGAAGTGTTAAATATGTTAAATAATGTGTAAAATAAATTAGTATTATATGTATAATATCCGTTTAAATAAAAAAAAACAATAGTTACCTACTAAGAAATTCATTACATTTTATAAATTACNAATTGCATTGCTCAAATGTACTGTTATTGGTACTATTTACTACTGAAAATATCAACGAGATGTTTATTTATATTTGAAGACATTAAAGGCTTTAACGGTTGTTTTCGACTCGCACTACTATTCATGATTGAACAAAACTTTTGACAGGTACTGTATGAAAAGTATGTTTAATGAACAAGAGTCAAGAGTATAATGAGCTTTTTTCTCCCTACCTACGATTTTGCCAGCGCGCATCCAAGATGTTGGAAGGGACACATCGCTAGAGAAAGGAAATGAAGTATACTAAGTAATTACTTTACTCGATTGTAGAAAATATTTTTTTGATTATGTATAAACAAATCATTTACTTCAGTCAATGAATTTTCTTTACATTGGAGAAATTCTTTTTATTATGAGTGTAATATGCCGTTTTGTATAAAAAAGCATACGGATACTTACGAATACACATTTTTTTTTCTAAGCGGCAATTCAGTGAGAAAAGTTGAGAAAAGAAACCTAAAATTGGGGTACTGTATCGTTCGAACGATGATTCGATTTAAAATTTTGCGGAGTCCAAACTTAATAAATCCTTTCAGTTTGAGATCATTCTTCAGAGTCACTTTTTTCACGATGTTTTTTATATGAAACGTTTTGCTATAATTCGATAGCGTGTTTCCAAATTGTAATATTAATGTAATTAGATACGTATGCATGCATGAGTTTTTCTTATTAATTATACAGAAATGTCGAACAGCTCAAACAACAAGCACGAAACTGAGTTTAAACATAGATTTCGAAGAACTTTGCAATTTCGTCGTTTCGAATGGAATAACAACTACGAGATATGACATTTCCATCACATCAATTCATTTTAAAAAACGTTTATTATTGACGAGAATTTGGAGGAGTTACTCATTCTGAATATCAAATAGTTTTTTCTGTTCGACGCCTTTTCACTTATCTATTCCGTTTTTCAGGGTCCTACGAACATCATTCAGATTTCCGGAAGGCAAAATTATGCTTCAAAATGTCGCTTTCTTCATTGTGAGAAGTTCTTTTTTCTTAGGAAATCGAAGCCGTTAGTTAAAATAATGCATCTACATTATAATAATGACTGTGAAAGTCAATAATAAATTGGGTAAAAAAATTCAGAAATGAATTTTCAGAATAATAATGTTTCATCATAAAATAACTCACTTCTAAAAGATGTCTAAATTGTATGTATGTTTATTAAATTACATTTAAGGTAGTTTTTTATTTAGTTTTAAGTACTTAATAAAGACTTACATCGGAGTCGGCTCCTTTGTCCACCCCCGGACAAGTGAAGGTAACGTACTCATGGCACCTCTTGTGGACTACAAAGCTGCACACTGAAACAACACCATATTTCAGCTTCTTTGCAAATTTCTTTAACATTTGTTGCTGGAGAGCAACGTTAGAGACATTACTGTCGCAAATGGGCATGAACTACATGAATCAAATGAAACTGCTTACGACAAAGCCAACAAGATCAAACTTTTACCCGAACAGAACAGATACTTCCGGTATGAACTCACTTTAACCAGTGCTAATTAAACGATTTCAAGAACGATTGCTAACAAGAATCTTGACGAACTAATTATAATATGCGTACACTAAGATATGACGCATTTCTATCAACTTCTTAGTGTTCAATCGAATCATTTATATTATAAAGACGGTAATTTATTGATACATTTTTGCAATAATACGTTCGAAAGTTAGTACCTACTGCGAAAGAATTTATACAAAGATAATACCGAAAGTAACGCGCAGTTTCCATGGCATGAGCTAGTTTATAGAAATTAATCAATAATTTATCAATGATTTATTTCATTCCATCGCAAACAGTTCAAATGGTCACATGATTCTAAGACATTCTGTTACCTGTGCACATTTCTGTAAAAAACATAATCCACTGTAGCTAATGTCAACTTTAATCAATCGATTACAGCAAACAGTTTGTGTAACTTAGAGAGTTATTCGATACATTATCAGAACTGTGACACTTACGATTATCTACCCGAAAGTAACACTTTGTTGATATTATTTGGAAAACAATGTTAATAGAAAGAAGTAAACAGTAATTTTATTGCTGGGAGTAGTTTTTGGGTTTTTTATCTCTGAAACTAGAAATAGTAATATGTTTTGCCCAATTGGCTTTAGTTTTCCAGGTATTCTTGATCCTCGATTACAGGTTATTTAGTTTTAGATGAAAATGTCTGGTTCACATGTTTCAAATTTGAGTAACTTACTTTGAGTAGGTAACCATTAGGGTCCAAAAACTCTTTCCATAAAAATTTCGAAAACCAAAAAGAAGTAAATATAAATCAATCATGTTGGATAGTTTTTGCTTTAGAAAAAACATTAATATCATCGAATAATAGCTAGTACCAAAACTGGAGTCATTTCAGCCATACCAACAATCGAAAATGACAGCCATCAAAAACATCATGACGCTTTCACGACGGCCATGTAGTGTTCTTAGCATGAAGACGACACAAGGACTACGAACTTCGGTGGCCAAAAATTTGCTCAAGCAAGACACCAAATTATATTACAGGTAGAAAATCGGTAATCTCCATGGAAATTGGTTATAAACGTTTACTTGCTTATCTCACGTTAGAGCAAGATCCCAGAGCTGCCAGACATTACTTATTTTCTGAGTAAGAAAATGGGTGTTACTATGTACTTTGAACGAATGCACACCTGCTAACTTGCAGATATCAGGTGCTAAAAGTACGTATGAACATTACCGGTTCTTCTAAAAGTCTGAGTGCCAATTTTTACATAGTGTTTCACATAATATTATTAAAAATTAATAATCAACACTGCCAGGCACTTTTCAGTGGCAGTAATTTCTGCTAGACGCTTCAAAATTCGCAAAAAAACAGTAGTAATTTTACTTATAATCTGAGTTTTCATTTTAAACATGATACATAAAGAACTATTTCACAATCAAAATCCTGAAAATTGTCGTACTCTCTCTTTCACCAATCATTACTTATTCGACATAAAGGTATAGAGATTGGCAAAGAAGTTGCACTTCTTTCATGTAACTGAGTTGCACCTGTTTGTTTTTGCGAACTTTTAAGCGTCTGGTAGAAATTACCGCCGATGGGAAGCATTATTCTCTATCCCACCAATTTTGTTACTCAGAAAATAAGTAATGCCTGAGGGCTCTGAAATCTTGGACTACATTTATTTGCGATAAATACTATTACATTACGTCTTGAGTCGCGTCGGTTCCTACGGAAAATTAACGTGTTCTTATTTGAGAAAATTTTTAGACAGGAGAATGTTATTAACTTTCCCATATGAGTTCATTCTCCTTATATAATATCGATAGTTCCATGACAAAAGTTTACGTTGTATAGGAATTCGAAAAGACCATAGCAAGTCGTGGTCAATTTTTTGCTTATGGTCAGTGAAGCTTTTTGATTTTAATGCCTACAATGTTTACAGGGTTCGTTGGGAGTCTTGATACCGAACGTTGCAAATACCTAAATACGTCAACCAATTTAATTATCAATATAATTTACGGTTGTACAATAAAACGGTAGCTTACCTTGGCACTGGAACCCTTGTTTACCGAATCCCCTGCAACAAAATCATTGCGTCAGTAAACTCAATCATAAAAACAGCGAACCATTTTATTGAGAACAGCTAGCAGGTAAAAGAATCAATAAACAAATTGCTCTGGAAATTGAAACTGCCTGACTATCAAACCTAACGATTTTATTCAAATCTTTACATTTTCGTTGAATGGATGGAGTGCCTACGTAATGGAGGAAATTCAATTCATGAAAATGCAATTTTCAAACAGAATTAGTGCGCATCCAGTATTTCCTTATAGATACATTGCCTAAAGATATTGTAAATAGCCGATAAATGAGGTAGGTCTAATTATTCGATTAATCGATTAATAATCAATTGATCGATAACCTTTTTAATTATTTTAAAATTATTGATTACAAACAATTAATCCGATTAATCACAATAATCAATTTTTTTCGTTCAGTGCTGCCCGTGCTGCCCTGAACGCAAACTTGTGCCGATCAGGAAACAGCAAAAACGACCACCGAGACCAGAGCTACCAATTCTGATCCCGAGTTTACTAATTTAAATTCACACTACCAAAGTATAGCATAAAAAAGAGAGAGACACCCCTAACAATCATACCACACCATATTATCGGAATTATCAAGTAAGTCTTATTATTGTTCTTGTAGCTGTATATATAAGGTGTCCAGAAAAGGTAGGGGGTGTTAGTAAATTCAATAAAAAAAAACTACAAGTCAAAAAAAAATCTTTTCTGTTAATATTTAGAAAATTAAGTTCCAACTTCAACTGAAAACGGAAATTAGCCGCCACGCGTCTACTGTTCGTTTCAAGAAGTTAGAGATACGCCCCTTCCCTTTAT
>NW_020442465.1:2308527-2315975 GCF_000699045.2 Agrilus planipennis
CCATTTTTACGAAAACCACAGAGGCGTCTTGTTCAGCGTGCTGTCAAACCTACACTAGCAAGGAGATCGGGCTGAAACTATAGCTACAAGCTATCCAAGGATGGTACTATAGAATGTCACCTCAAGGTAGGCCTAGTGGCGTCATCTCTTGGTTAGGCCGGAAACTTATCAATCCACCCTCGTACATCATCATTACAAGGTGGTAATCCTAAGGCTGGCTGGACACGTACCTCCACTATTTCCTTTCGCATTTCCTTAAAACTAGAACAACACATATCCTTAACTATCTGCGAACTGTAATCTAATCTAGGTCCACCTCTACCCTCCTAACTTCCGCTTCTGGCTCTAATATGTCTCTGACTAGATCTTCATGCCTGAGAAGGTGTCCTGCTAACCTATCTCGCCTATTTTTTATCGACTTCCATAGAGTCCTCTGTTTTCCTACTATTTCTAATACCTCTTAATTTGTAACCTTTTCTATCCACAGTATCATCATCATTCGTCTGTAACACCACATTTCGAACGCTTCTAACTCTTTTTCTTTTCCGCCACGTCCACTGTCCATGTTTCGCACCCATACAGCGCCGTGCTCCAAACATACACCTTTAACAATCTTTTTCAAATTTCTAAATTAACCGAGCATAGAAGTGACTTCTTTTTATTGAAGACGAGTCCACCGTGCGCTATCCTCTGCTTTATATCCCTACTACTCTTTCCGTCCTGACTTATCTGACTTCCTAGATACCTAAACTCGGCCACTTCTTCTAATTTATCGTCTCCTAGCTTTATACTTTCCCCACCTTTTCTTCCCTTCCATACCAGTATATTGATTTTAGTTTTATTTATTTTCTTACAGTACTATTTTGTCAATACCGCTTCCATTTTATTTAAAGTTATCTCTAGCTCCTCATTGTTGGAGACTAATACTGCTATATCATCTGAAAATCTAAGCATACTAATCTAGTCGATAAGTGCAGGTGATATAATATTGCAAGTTCAGTGTTTGAAGTGTTAAATATGTTAAATAATGTGTAAAATAAATTAGTATTATATGTATAATATCCGTTTAAATAAAAAAAAACAATAGTTACCTACTAAGAAATTCATTACATTTTATAAATTACAATGTAAAATGAACTTTCTTTATAGAGAAGTGGGAGGATTTTCCATACTTTCGAATTGTATTGTGTTGTTAATTACTAAAGGGTGTAGTTTGCCAGTTTTAGGGTCTGCTTGGCAAACGTAATTGTAACTCTGTTATGTAAAGCCAACTAATTTATTATCTAACGAACCTACACAGGGAGACCTTTTCCGTAAAGTTCTACGTGTTATTCAAAAGCTACACACATATTACAACTTAATACTATTGGTATTGGTATACAGAAACCCTTGAAATTATTAAAAATTTAATTTTCTCTTGCCGATACACCCACCACTTCATCGCCCTGCTAAGCTGGCTTATCTTGAATAGTAGCGTTATCGTGAAGTCACAGTGTGAACCTATTGAACCGACCTGGTACGTATATTGCCGTTCAGTGTACATCATCATTACAAGGTGGTAATCCTAAGGCTGGCTGGACACGTACCTCCACTATTTCCTTTCGCATTTCCTTAAAACTAGAACAACACATATCCTTAACTATCTGCGAACTGTAATCTAATCTAGGTCCACCTCTACCCTCCTAACTTCCGCTTCTGGCTCTAATATGTCTCTGACTAGATCTTCATGCCTGAGAAGGTGTCCTGCTAACCTATCTCGCCTATTTTTTATCGACTTCCATAGAGTCCTCTGTTTTCCTACTATTTCTAATACCTCTTAATTTGTAACCTTTTCTATCCACAGTATCATCATCATTCGTCTGTAACACCACATTTCGAACGCTTCTAACTCTTTTTCTTTTCCGCCACGTCCACTGTCCATGTTTCGCACCCATACAGCGCCGTGCTCCAAACATACACCTTTAACAATCTTTTTCAAATTTCTAAATTAACCGTTCGCGAGCATAGAAGTGACTTCTTTTTATTGAAGGCGACTCGACCCTGCGCTATCCTCTCTTTATTATGTACTGTTTTCGTTGACTGCGAAATACATATACCTACTCCTGTCATACATCCTTAGCCAAGTGCCACCCAGTATCCTTTGTTGAAGCATTGGAAAAGTTCACTTCGTTTAGTGTTATCCTCAAATCCTCATCATACATTATTATTGACCTAACCGTTTTTTTTTCTGTTTGCATTGTTTGCACAGCGTAAAGCTTTTGCCCGGTAATGGATGATCAACTATTGAAACAGCTTCAAGCGAAATTTTCGAAGAAAATGAAAATACGTTCTCTGCCAGGAATTCGTTTGAATACTAAAACGGTATTCATTGCTTTCTTGTATGCTTGTTTACAAAACGTTAAGTGCTTTCAACTTGTGATTGAATCTACGTATCAATTTTTTCCCAGTAGGGTTTTCATCTCTCTTCGGCGTCCTGAGATTTTTAAACAAAAATAAAATTTGCGAGTCTGCGGAATTAAATAATATTTCCTGTCGTTTACCTTTTTTCTGTTAAATTAAGAAAATAGAAGATATAACAATTAAAAAGCAAGACAAATTTGTTTTTTAGTTTTTCTGCCTATGATTGTGAGATTTCGTTGAAATGAGCTATGCAAGCAAACCACAAATATGTCATATAGATCGAAAAGTCCCGAAACTAATGTAGTAATTTTACTTATAATCTGAGTTTTCATTTTAAACATGATACATAAAGAACTATTTCACAATCAAAATCCTGAAAATTGTCGTACTCTCTCTTTCACCAATCATTACTTATTCGACATAAAGGTATAGAGATTGGCAAAGAAGTTGCACTTCTTTCATGTAACTGAGTTGCACCTGTTTGTTTNCGCATTTCCCTAAAACTACAACAACCTATATCCTTAACTATTATTACTTATTCGACATAAAGGTATAGAGATTGGCAAAGAAGTTGCACTTCTTTCATGTAACTGAGTTGCACCTGTTTGTTTTTGCGAACTTTTAAGCGTCTGGTAGAAATTACCGCCGATGGGAAGCATTATTCTCTATCCCACCAATTTTGTTACTCAGAAAATAAGTAATGCCTGAGGGCTCTGAAATCTTGGACTACATTTATTTGCGATAAATACTATTACATTACGTCTTGAGTCGCGTCGGTTCCTACGGAAAATTAACGTGTTCTTATTTGAGAAAATTTTTAGACAGGAGAATGTTATTAACTTTCCCATATGAGTTCATTCTCCTTATATAATATCGATAGTTCCATGACACAAGTTTACGTTGTATATGAATTCGAGAAGACCATAGCAAGTCGTGGTCAATTTTTTGCTTATGGTCAGTGAAGCTTTTTGATTTTAATGCCTACAATGTTTACAGGGTTCGTTGGGAGTCTTGATACCGAACGTTGCAAATACCTAAATACGTCAACCAATTTAATTATCAATATAATTTACGGTTGTACAATAAAACGGTAGCTTACCTTGGCACTGGAACCCTTGTTTACCGAATCCCCTGCAACAAAATCATTGCGTCAGTAAACTCAATCATAAAAACAGCGAACCATTTTATTGAGAACAGCTAGCAGGTAAAAGAATCAATAAACAAATTGCTCTGGAAATTGAAACTGCCTGACTATCAAACCTAACGATTTTATTCAAATCTTTACATTTTCGTTGAATGGATGGAGTGCCTACGTAATGGAGGAAATTCAATTCGTGAAAATGCAATTTTCAAACAGAATTAGTGCGCATCCAGTATTTCCTTATAGATACATTGCCTAAAGATATTGTAAATAGCCGATAAATGAGGTAGGTCTAATTATTCGATTAATCGATTAATAATCAATTGATCGATAACCTNTCTTGAATAGTAGCGTTATCGTGAAGTCACAGTGTGAACCTATTGAACCGACCTGGTACGTATATTGCCGTTCAGTGTACATCATCATTACAAGGTGGTAATCCTAAGGCTGGCTGGACACGTACCTCCACTATTTCCTTTCGCATTTCCTTAAAACTAGAACAACACATATCCTTAACTATCTGCGAACTGTAATCTAATCTAGGTCCACCTCTACCCTCCTAACTTCCGCTTCTGGCTCTAATATGTCTCTGACTAGATCTTCATGCCTGAGAAGGTGTCCTGCTAACCTATCTCGCCTATTTTTTATCGACTTCCATAGAGTCCTCTGTTTTCCTACTATTTCTAATACCTCTTAATTTGTAACCTTTTCTATCCACAGTATCATCATCATTCGTCTGTAACACCACATTTCGAACGCTTCTAACTCTTTTTCTTTTCCGCCACGTCCACTGTCCATGTTTCGCACCCATACAGCGCCGTGCTCCAAACATACACCTTTAACAATCTTTTTCAAATTTCTAAATTAACCGAGCATAGAAGTGACTTCTTTTTATTGAAGACGAGTCCACCGTGCGCTATCCTCTGCTTTATATCCCTACTACTCTTTCCGTCCTGACTTATCTGACTTCCTAGATACCTAAACTCGGCCACTTCTTCTAATTTATCGTCTCCTAGCTTTATACTTTCCCCACCTTTTCTTCCCTTGCATACCAGTATATTGATTTTAGTTTTATTTATTTTCTTACAGTACTATTTTGTCAATACCGCTTCCATTTTATTTAAAGTTATCTCTAGCTCCTCATTGCTAGATGCTAATACTGCTAGGTACATCATCTGAAAATCTAAGCATACTAATCTTTTGCCCCTGTATTATCTGTCCGTACAGTTGTACTGTGTTTAATTATGTTGATCGCGTCTACGATGAATAGATTAAAAAGTAGCGGTGACAGTTAGTATCCCTATCTGACTCCTTTCCTAATATTTACTTCTCTACGTTGTAGCGTACATAAAGTTGATTTATGACCGCCTGCAGAAGTCGGCGTCATTTTACGTCAGGAGTGAACATACTGTAATATTCATATATACTGGTATTTACACTGCCAATGTTATTTTACATGAAAGCATGGAGCATAGTTTTATAAATTTGTAAGATTCTGCATTCGAGATGTCCCAATGAAACTCTTATTGTGACAACACTGCTTATTTTCAAAATTTTTGCGTTACGTGCTACATTATTACGGAAACAATATATTGTAAATGTCCTTATTTTGAAGAAATAAGACAGGGTGGATACTTTTTGGCCTTATGCAGCAGCCGTCACTGAAATGGTTACAATTTATGTCGAAAAAAAATATCAAGAAGTCGGTTTTTCTCAAGTCGTTTTCTTTTTATTTCCTTTATTGTTTTTCCAACAAGTAATTTTCTTTCTCGTTTTCCTCTGCCACCAACGAGTCGCCTAAATACACCCTCGTCGATCAGTCATAACTTTCAAAGCCGGTATTATTTCAAACATTATTTCATCGAACTTTCTCTGTTTATTCCGCAGCTAGATAATCGAAATTCGATCCCTCGTTTCCAAACTTTCATTCCCAAAGGGATCGATGAGAAGAGTTTGCAATAAAGCTAAACATGTTGTATCTATCCGATTACCTTTAATACAGAATACCGCTTATCGTTAAGTTTTAAAAACGAATCTGGAATACTTAAAAAAAGTACTTGATATAACAAAGACATCAACCAGAGGATTACAAATTTAAATTAAAGCACACGAAGACATAATAAAGTTCATCCATAAACAGCTATGGTTTCGGTGGAATTCTACAGAAAATTACTAACTCATTTGTTTCAATCTTATGCGGTATTAATGCTAAAAACTTAAGGTCTACTAGTTTATAGGCAACTAATCATAAGAAGGAACGCAAAGCCACTTACTTCTAATTATGCGAAAGTATGTAACGCTTTGTTGATTTCTTGTTTTTTTTTGACGTGACAACGTCTTATAATTCGATGGAGCCGGCTGCACGCACGAAAAAACATGACTCATGCGGCGTTACCTCGCTCTGAGGCGTTCCATTTAAGGCTTGAAGTGCAAGCGAGAGCGCGGAACGAGCGACAAAGAGGCACAATCNAAGGTGTCCAGAAAGGGTAGGAGGTGTTTTTAAATTCAATAAAAAAAGCTGCAAGTCAAAAAAAATCTTTTCTGTTAATATTGGCACTCCTCCAACCGAAAATGGAAATTAACCGCCACGCGGAAACGGCGGCCATTTCGGTGTGGATATTGCGCTTCAATTATAGTAGTGATCATTGATTGTTTGTATACATCTTGTCTTTAAGGTATCCCCATAACAAATAATCAGGAGGTGTGAGATCGGGCCTTCTCGGAGGCTAGTTGATGGTGCCTCGACGAGATATTACTTTTTCCGGGAAAAGTTGATCGACAATCGCAAGCGATTGGTTTGAGATGTGGCAAGTGGCTCCATCTTGTTGAAATCATCTTTCCACATTAAAACCAGCAAACTCTTGCAGTTGTGGAACCAAAAAGTTTCTTAACAATACCGGTCACTGTTTACCGTAAGTGTTCGCCCTCGTTGGTCTTCAAACAAAGAAAGGTTCAATGATGCCTATACCAGACATGACAGCCCACGTAATAACTTTTGGACTATGTAGTGGTTGTTCAGGTTTATGTCTTGGATTTTTTTGGCCCAGTAGCGACAGTTCTGTTTGATTACGTGGCTATTTAAGTTAAAGTTCGCTTCGTCACTAAACAGAATGTTTTCAAACGTTGGAAAGTGTTGAAGCATTTCATTCGCAAAATTCAGACGGAGAAGATAATCAGTAACGTTCAGTTTTTGAACAAACTAAATTTTGTAGGCTGTAAGATGTAAATCTTGCTTTAGAATCTTCTGTAACGACCGATTTTTTAATATCAAGTTTTTGACTGCGTTTGCGAACAGATTGAGACGGATTTTCACGCACTGCCACTTTCATTTCTTCAATCGTTTGTTGGGTTCGGTGAGAGCGCGGGTGACCTGGATTGTAAATTTTTGCAGTCGAACTGTTATTCTCGAACATTTGAATCCATTTTCTGATGGTACCGTCNTCAACTGAAAACGGAAATTAGCCGCCACGCGTCTACTGTTCGTTTCAAGAAGTTAGAGATACGCCCCTTCCCTTTATTAGAATGCGCCATACCATAATTCCAAATTCAATCATATTTGTCTGCGGAGCTCATTTCTCCACCGATCATCGAGCGAGAACTAGGCAAAAGTGTACAGTACCATTAGCAAAATTATTAAAACTGCCTCATTAAAATTTAAAGGCATATTTAGCCAAAAATAATAACAACTGAATTAACTTAACGTTCTACACCCCTATAAAACTTTTGCTTTGTTTTCTATTGTTAATTTATATACATTTTTGTTTTAAGAAATTGCTAAACATTTTCGTCTAGTACTGTACATTTCTAGTCGATCTCCTAAGACCGCCAAACGAGACCTCTGCTCGTTCAAGCTTGTTCCAACTATTTCTGTCTTGCTCACGCCTAGTGTGTATTCTTTCTATCTTCG
>NW_020442465.1:2316373-2328688 GCF_000699045.2 Agrilus planipennis
CCGCGTGGACAGCTGCTATACAATAATACATTTCCATTTACCTCCTTCTCTATATCCATACAAAATATCTATCAAACAAATAAAATTAAAATTTTCTTTTGAAAAATGAAACCATTCCATCAGTATTTTCTTATGACGTTGTCATGTTCAACTGTCGTCAGTAAACCGACTTTACAGACAACCGATTTTTTTTTAGAAATATAGATATATGAACAAAATACCTCCAGATTTTGATATGTATTTATTTTTTATGCATAATATTATTCTTTAAAGGTTGTTTGCAAGCACATTTTGAATATCGTAAGGTATTTCGTGAAAATTCACGTATGTTTGGAATAGTAAATATTCAGGTTTATGTTTCCTTCACAGTGACCTAAATTTCAAGTACCTATCCAAATTCTACAGGCTTATACTTGTCCCGATTTTTTAAATTATCGCATTTTATGCTTAAGTGTTGTACGCAAAGGTAAAACAAAACGGAAGGAAAATCTGAAAACGTTTTTTTCTTCACTCTTGAATTTGTAAGATAACGTTTTTTGACATTTACATGCCCCAAAGAGGCAAACGAATACGAAATTCATGTAAAAGCAGCTATTGTTATTTCTCCCCATTTTAGAAACCGTGTGCTTAAATTTGGATCAAGAATGTCATATTTGTTCTAGATGTTCCAAGCAGAAAGGATTTTCTATGAAATGTGGACCAACAATTTAAAAAAAATATACGATATTCTACGAAGAGTTTATTCTCCTAAATTTTACAAAATGTCACTTTAAAACAACAAAAGTTTGAAAGGTTTTTCTTTTTCTCTACGTTAAGTGTTGTTCAATAAATTGTTCAGAAGGTCTCTTGAAATTATCTTATCTTGAATAGTAGCGTTATCGTGAAGTCACAGTGTGAACCTATTGAACCGACCTGGTATATTGCCCTTCAGTGTACGAGGGTGGATTGNCATAACCTAAGTTTAGTAATATTTTAATAGTGTTTTTAAGTTCTTCAATAATTAGTGTTAATTTTGTTAAACCCACGAACATCACAATATGTAAGTAGATATAAGTACATGCTTTGCGTCAAATCTATTTCTTCTTGAAAGGAGCTCGGTTTTCCTTTCAGAAGAGAGTAAACCAATTTTTCAATGGAATACGAGTCAGAGAGGTCTTTCATTCTTTTCAACACTGAAAGATCTGGATATTGGAATATAAGCGTTTCAGTAGGTGCGTGGGCAGTCTATCGTATAGTAGCGTATCAAGTGTTTGACAAGGGTCTGAGGAGGTATCTAACTTGTCAAAATGAATCTCCGACACAACTTATATATAATACGTGAAGGGCATTTACATTAAAATTAATAAAATACGTTAAGTTCTCGGTCTAAAAAAGAACATAATGTCCTATATTATTGTGCAAAAACTTAATGTTAATTTAGTAATTATTATAAACACCCTTAGACCACTATAAAATATTTTATATATTATAGTTAGCAGAAAATACCACTAGATGGCGATATACTGCTCTTAACATGACATTATTTCAATTTACTTCTAAAAAACAACTTCCGCTTATCGCTGGAGCGTTTCACGTTAGTCAAACATCACAACGAGTTTACGCTCACTATCGTGCGTCGAACGCGCCCATCTGCACTTAGCCTTATAAATTGTCGTGGAGTTGGTGACGAACCGCCACTGATGATGACAACAATGGCATCTCTCCTTGTGAGATTTTGAGGTCGATTTATCAAAACAAGCTTCGGTCGTTTAATTGAAATTAATCACATAGTGTACACCATGTTTTGTTGACTTGCTAACGTAACACGTAGTAGAGCGGGTTTGTCGTTTAAATTACACCCATCTGTGTAAGCAATCGGCACAAATCAATTGCAATTAAAGACACTTGACGTTTGTTTGCAAAGCAAAACTTGTTCAAGCTAACACGCTTTCTCATTTCAATCGTTTATCTTAATATTTGAAATTACGATCAAATAAATGCCATGAAGAATTGTGGTGCTATATTATTGTAGAGCATTATAATAATTAAGTTAGTAATTCCTTTTTGCAAAAATCAATTTGCTTGCCGTGAAATCCCGAGCAGTATTTTCTCAAAATGTTGGTTTTAACGGAGCGAATTAAACTCGATGAAATGAATTATTAACTACGAAGTAACGGATTACAACTACAGACACAACGAAAAAAAAAGTGAAATAAAACGCAAGTTAACAAGAAGAAGGTCAAAGCGTAACTAACTCTAAATTATGTGACAGAATCAAAATTTTTTTTGGTGCTACCACCAATACTTGGTATGCAACAAAAGAATACGAGCCAGAAGCCAATAAGGGGAAAACCTAACAAGGTATGACTCTGTCTCGATCTATGAAATTCCTGTAACCTGCATGCAATTGAAGAGCATTGATAATAAAATTAACGAAGGTGGTTGCCGTCAAAGACTTTCGCAGAACCTGACCATTGGGACCAAATCGGCCTATTATTGTTTGCAAAAGAATATTCAAGAGATATTTGACTATCTTTTATGCATTTGAAATTATGGAAATTTCCAATAAAATAAAAATATAAAGCACAATTATTTTGACGAAATCATTTAGAACAACGGCTGTTGACGAAACATTAACCAGCCTCTAGATAACGGCCCAAAACCCCGGAAGATTATAATAGTTTAAATGACACCGGCCGTGAAAACCTACAGGAATTTATTAATTTAGAACACTCTAAATAGTTCAAATTTCAACTCCACAACACGCCACCAAACGTTCGTACAATTTTTCGGTGACAAGAAAATAAATCTGTTCTTTTCAATCTCTGAAGAAAGTAATTTTGTTCCCGAGTTTTCAACAACGCCATCAAAGTTTTCTAGCTTTCCACCAAAATTTTTAGTTTTACTTTGAAACAACAATACGTCAATCTTCAAAGGAGGTAGTAGAAGTTTTCCGAAGAAGACATTCGGGATTTATATTAAGGAAATATTATACTTCGTTTAGTTTCTGTAGCGGTGTGACCTTCAGTTTGACTGGCGTAAAGTAGAAAAGAATAGCACTAGGCCAGAAAAGAAAGGAGACAACTCTCGGCCAAACTCTTAAGCGGTGAGGAGCGTATAATCGGTACAGTACTGCACGGAAAAATTGACCATTTTATCCACTACANCTGTCCAATTTCAACAGTCATATTGACTTAAGCTAATTGAAACAGTTTTTGAAAGTTTGAATGTTTTGTGCGTTACAGACAAATACCTAATTTAACCTAAAGTAACCACGTATCATTTTGAACCCTTTGTGGTCATCTTCCTAAGAAATTACAAGACAAAGTAGTTTCAAAAGTTAAGTCTCTAAAGGGGTTTAGCCCAACGAAACTTTAGCGCGACAGTTGGTAACAGTGCTGTGCTTGTGTTTAGTGTTTACTCCACTTTAAAAGAAGTTATCGCCGGTTAGTCTACTGGAAGGTCCATCTTGGTTCGACAACCGTTTGTGATAAAGCTCCAGTTTGCTGCTCCTGCCAGATATAACGTTTGAGCAGTTATTCGGTTTTTGAAAGCAAGAAACGTTAAATCTATGAAAATTTTCTAACAATTAACCAAAGTATATGAATGTCAAAAATGTCCACAAGTAGGGAGATTGCAACTGCTTACAAAAGAGTTTTAAACGACAAACTCGTAAAGATTTATCATCACACATCCACTTTACAGTCCGAATTTGGCACCCAGTAGCTCCAACTTTTTCTTATCCTATAAATGAACATTTGGCCGGAAAGGGCTCCAGCGACAATGACAAGACGAAAGAAGTAATCTTCAGCATGTTGGTGAACTAAAATTCAATGGCAATAGACATGCGTGGTAATTTTTGCAAAATGAATCGGTTTATTATGTACAAAGATATAAGAATATTTAAGCTTTAAAACGATATATTCATTCTAAAAAAAAAAAACAAGAAACCTTATTTTTGAGAGTACCCCCTTACGTGGTATAACAGTTTGACTGCCCTTATTAGATATAATTGTTGTAATCCTAGCAGTCATATCTCAAAGGCGATTATCGATTTTTCATGTCGAAAACTCGTTATTCCATTGGGATAACGGGATTAGTACGAAAAAATCTTTTATTACAAATTATTCAACTGTAAAAAAGGTACTTTTGTAGATGTTCAAAGCAGTAAGCGACGAAATCCAATTTTTTCATCTAGGCCACTCCAGTCAAGTGTAAAAATTAGAATGAAAAATCAGATCCGGCATCTAAATTTTACATGGATCTATGTAGCTATGTCCTCTAGAGCACTTTATATCTATACATATATACATATGATATATGTATATATATATACCCATCGGCTTTCTAAAATTATTTCCGCATTTATGGTCAAGGTCTAACCGATTTGCGCTATTCGTACGTAGAAGGGTTTTTCATTTAAACTCCTCTGATGAGAGCAAACTTGACCTGATTTCGTATCTCGGATCTCAAGATGGAATTATGTAGAGTTTGCTGGGAAAGTTGTAATTACTTCTGGATTTGTGGGGTGTGTGTGTTGTGTGGGAGACTGTGAACACTGTCAGTGTCTACAATGTACATCTATACATATACACACACACACGTAGAAGGAGATCCTTTACGAATTAGAGGGTAAACGCTCGACGTTAAGCCACTTACTCTCCTGTCTCTTTGTCATAAATTTTAAGGGGCTTAAGTCGAAGTATTTTTAGGTGGTTTCCCCTCTAGAGAACCCCTTTAAATTTATTGTAGTGCGAAAATACTTAGGTCTCTTTTATATTTGAACGATCACCTTAATTGTAATAGTAATAAAATTTAACAGCTTTTTTACACAGAGATTCGACTGTTAAATTAGAATCTACCTCCTCAATAGTTCCATCAGCTATCACTACAGGTGTACGAAAAAGGTTGAGGTTTTGTGCGTCAGAGAGAAATATCTACCTACTTTAACCGTAGGCTTTTATGACCGAATATCATTTTGAACCCTATGTGGACCTTTGGGAGTTTGGACTGTTGAATTAGAATCTGCCTCCACAATAGTTCTATCTGCTATCAGTATAAATGTTCGAAAAAGGTTGAGGTTTTGTGTGTCAGAGAGAAATACCTTCCTACTTTAACCGAATGTTTTTGAGACTGAATACCATTTTGAACAGTATGTAACCATTTCGGAGTATGTTCTGTTGAATTGGAAGCCAGTTCCACAATATTTCTATGTGCTATCACTACAGATATTCGAAAAAGGTTGCGGTTTTATGCGTCAAAGAGAAATACCAAATAACCAAAAATTTTTGAGACCAAATATCATTTCGAACCAAACGTGGTCATTTAGGAATTTGAGCTGTTGAAGTGGACGCCAGGTCCGCAACAATTCCATTGGCTACACTACTTCAAGAAAGGTTGAGGTTTTGTGCGTCAAAAACAAATACTTACTTTAATGCTGGTCATTTGGGTTGTTGAATTGGGAGGCAGATTCACAACAGTTCTATAAGCTATTACTACAGATCTTCGAGAAAGGTTGAGGTTTTGTGAGTCACAGAGACTACCTACCTACGTTAACCGAATGTTTTTGAGACTGAGTATTATTTTGAACACTATGTAGCCATTTCGGAGTATGATCTGTGATAGTACACAGAACTATTGTTAAAGCCAGTTCCACAATACTGTGTGCTATCACTACAGATGTTAGAAAAAGGTTGCGGTTTTATGGGTCAAAAAGAAATACCTCCTCTAACCAAAAGATTTTGGGACCTCACGTGTTCATTTTGGAATTTGAGCTGTTGAAGTGGACGCTAGCTCCACAACAGTTCCATTGGCTACACTACAGATATTCGAGAAAGGTTGCGTTTTTGTGCGTCAGAGAGAAATGTCTGCCTACTTTAACTCAATGTTTTTGAGACTGACTATCATTTTGAGCACTATCTAGCCACTTGGGAGTATGGTCTGTTGAGTTGGAAGCAAGTTTTACAACAGTTCTATCAGCTATCACTACAGGTGTTCGAAAAAGGTTGAGGTTTTGTGCGCCAGTGGGAAATGTCTACAGATGTTCGAATAATTCTTGTGCGTAGAGAAAAATAAATACATTAATTGAAAATTCTTGAGACTGAATACCATTTTGAACCTTATGTGACCGTTTTCATCAATTACAAGANTGTATGTTTGGAGCGCGATGCTGTACGGGTGCGAAACATGGACGGTATAGGCGTGGCGGAAAAGAAAAGATTAGAAGCGTTCGAAATATGGTGTTACAGGCGAATGATCAGGATACCGTGGATAGAGAAGGTTAGAAATGAAGAGGCATTAGAAAGAATAGGAGAACAGAAGACTCTATGGAAGTCTATACAAAATAGGCGAGATAGGTTGGTAGGATACCTTCTCAGGCATGAAGGTCTAGTCAGAAACATATTAGAGGCAGAAACAGGATTTAGGAAGGGTAGATCTAGATTAGATTACTGTTCGCAAATAGTTAAGGATGTGGATTGTTCTAGTTTTAGAGAAATGCGAAGATTAGCTCTGGATAACGAACAGTGGAGGTGCGTGTCTAACCAGTCTTAGGACTAACGACCTTATGATGATTACGATGATTGACAAACAGACAGTGGTTACCTGAATTACTATGAACATCACTACGAATCCTGATGATTTATTTTAAAACAGTAGATGTAATAATTGTTATACAGTATTAAAACTTTGATTCCATTTTATTTAATTTATAGGTTTTGTTTCACTTTTTGATTAGTTTTCCATTTTTGGCCTTGTAGTGAAGAAGAAGTTAATTCCGAACAGTTTAAATACTCAAAATTAAACTACAAAGTATTATTAATAACTTCCTGCACAAATAAACAACACAAAACTGAATATAGTATATGTAGGAGTAGAAACGATGTTTAACAATAGTTGTGTCATATTTTTTTATAGCTGATACTATAACAAATTTCCTTATTAGCAGATAAACGTTTTGTTACTGTTTTTCACAGTTTTTCTCTACCTTTGCGTTCTCTTCTATTTTAGTACTATGCAATTTTATGTTTCCAAATTGTTTCAGTTGCAGTACGACAAAAAATAATAAATAATAAGAATAATATCTAGAAGCTATTGTTAAAATACAAATTCAATTCTTGCGACCTTGAATAAATAATTTGCACACTCGCAAACCAACAAATCTATCGTAGTTTTTGCCTTTCTTCTACGTAAATCTGGTGGCGATTACGTCATGGATCTTTTTTACGGAAATTTATAAATTCTCTGTCACACCTCCATTTTAAGAATTATGGGCCCGGATCGACAAAGCGAACAGCCGGAAGTGATGACAGAGCCAAATCAGAAAATGTACCTAGTTTACCAACAATAACAAATAAAAAAGTTTGTTGCGTAGTTTTAGTTTTCGCAATCATTATTGTATACGCTGCACGTAATCACACTTTTAATTCTTAGTAAATAAAGAATAATAAAGACAACAATGCAAAATATAAAAACTAATAGAAAGTTCTCAGAAAGTTACAATAATTTTACCAGTAAAAATACTTACTTTTATAAAGTTTGATTAACTTTTCGTCTGTAATTGAAAATTATATAAACACGATATAATTTTATTTTGCATAATTAACTGTTTGTAGCTAAAAATTGGCTACCTACCCATTAAAATTTGATATGTTGCCATATTAGGTACTATATATATGAAGAACTTTGACATTCAGTAGTGGTTAATTAAAAATATTAATTTTCAATTTTTTACCAACTATAAATTACTTCAGGTTAATGAAGGAAAAATTGTTGCTGTTGTCACACCCTTGCCATGAATCGAACCCGAGAATTTTGGCTTTACGTACGAATGCCCTGACCACTAACCAACGAGAGACTCCGCTTCGATTCCCCGCGAGGGTGTGAAAACAGCAAGAAATTTTCTCTTATTAAGGTAAGGTAGTTTACAGTGGGTAAAAAAATTGAAAATTAATTTTCACATTAATATTTGATATTAGGTACTTTCAACAGCAGAAGTTTTTTGATGAGAACATTATTACTGTCGCTAATTAATAGGTAAAATGGTTTAGAAAGTGCTTCTGTTTGAAATAATAATACGGGTAAAATACTAAAACGATTTAGAAAATACCACAAATGGCGCGGTAAACGCCATCTATAGTACGATGCTACATTTTAGGATTACGTATGTTCCAACAAGGTCCATTTCAATATATGGATATCTACTTGCTAAAACGAATCCCGGAGTAGCTAACCTCAACGTGATAGGCACGTTGCCATAATCGAATAAAATAATTCGAAGTGGTCTGTATTCTGTCGAAACTGCCAGACGCGATCTTTTTGGATCCCATCAGCGCGTCGCAGACAGCTCCGATAGAACACAGATCAACCTGTACCTGCTGTCTTAACAGTGCGTTTTAAATGTAACATCGCACTACAGATGGCGTTTACCGCGCCATTTGTGGTATTTTCTAATACGCGCTGTTAAGACAGCAGGTAAAAGTTGGTCTGTGTTCTGTTGGAGCTGCCTGCGCCGCGCTGATGAGATCCAAAAAGATCGAATTCGCGATCCGCTCCTGGCAATTTCGACAAAATACACACCACTTCGAATTATTTTAACTGAAACGATGTAAGAATTTATCTTCGAAACAACTAAACATATTTCTATGGGACTACAAAGAATTGTCAGAACCTTATTTAATGGTTTATGGGTTATATAACATTTAATACAAAAAGAATAGAAACAGTTTCACGAAATTTTTTATTTTTCAAAAACAAGAGCCAACGTTTCGTCCTAACATTGTAGTCGTGAGAAAGCCCAACAACTGTTGCTTTTGAAAAATTAATTCAAGACCCATTAACAGTTTTCTGTAGGTAATTGAAACCGCAAAACAAATCGTTTTTAACATAATGTAATTTTAGTTGGGCTACTGGCACCTTAAGGATGTTTGAGAGGTACAATCGGAGATAAGAGTACATAGAATTAGAAATTCGTGATTAATTAGCTTTTGCAGCATATCATGAGGTAAATAAATACTAATAAATACTATCTATACTAAAAATAAAAGTATACGACCGAGATAAAAATGTTCAATCTCTCAGAGTCTCTGAAAGCGAGACTCGAGTCTCCGTCTCTTATCGAGTCTCTCTGGTGTCGCTGAGAGAGACTGTCGAGAGACTGTCAAAAAAATTGTTTAGCGTCTCTGAACGAGAGACTCGAGTCGCCCATAGAGAGATCCTCATTTCGTATTCAGTCTCTGAACGAGAGACTCGAATCTCTGAATTAACAATATTATCGGTCGAGTCTCTCATACAGAGACTGTGAGAGGTCCATAAAAACACCTAGGCAATAATTGAAAGACTCTGAGAGACTGGAGAGAGACTGAAAATTAAATTTGGAATTTAACCAAAAACTTTGAATAAAATTAGAAATAACGAATATGGAAAATTTTTAACTGACTTTTGACAGTGAATATGCCTTGATTTCAACTTCGAAACAAAAAAATATTTAGTTTCAATCTCTATTAATAATGAGCGTAAAACTNTCCAATTTTTTCATCTAGGCCACTCCAGTCAAGTGTAAAAATTAGAATGAAAAATCAGATCCGGCATCTAAATTTTACATGGATCTATGTAGCTATGTCCTCTAGAGCACTTTATATCTATACATATATACATATGATATATGTATATATATATACCCATCGGCTTTCTAAAATTATTTCCGCATTTATGGTCAAGGTCTAACCGATTTGCGCTATTCGTACGTAGAAGGGTTTTTCATTTAAACTCCTCTGATGAGAGCAAACTTGACCTGATTTCGTATCTCGGATCTCAAGATGGAATTATGTAGAGTTTGCTGGGAAAGTTGTAATTACTTCTGGATTTGTGGGGTGTGTGTGTTGTGTGGGAGACTGTGAACACTGTCAGTGTCTACAATGTACATCTATACATATACACACACACACGTAGAAGGAGATCCTTTACGAATTAGAGGGTAAACGCTCGACGTTAAGCCACTTACTCTCCTGTCTCTTTGTCATAAATTTTAAGGGGCTTAAGTCGAAGTATTTTTAGGTGGTTTCCCCTCTAGAGAACCCCTTTAAATTTATTGTAGTGCGAAAATACTTAGGTCTCTTTTATATTTGAACGATCACCTTAATTGTAATAGTAATAAAATTTAACACCTCCTCAATAGTTCCATCAGCTATCACTACAGGTGTACGAAAAAGGTTGAGGTTTTGTGCGTCAGAGAGAAATATCTACCTACTTTAACCGTAGGCTTTTATGACCGAATATCATTTTGAACCCTATGTGGACCTTTGGGAGTTTGGACTGTTGAATTAGAATCTGCCTCCACAATAGTTCTATCTGCTATCAGTATAAATGTTCGAAAAAGGTTGAGGTTTTGTGTGTCAGAGAGAAATACCTTCCTACTTTAACCGAATGTTTTTGAGACTGAATACCATTTTGAACACTATGTAACCATTTCGGAGTATGTTCTGTTGAATTGGAAGCCAGTTCCACAATATTTCTATGTGCTATCACTACAGATATTCGAAAAAGGTTGCGGTTTTATGCGTCAAAGAGAAATACCAAATAACCAAAAATTTTTGAGACCAAATATCATTTCGAACCAAACGTGGTCATTTAGGAATTTGAGCTGTTGAAGTGGACGCCAGGTCCGCAACAATTCCATTGGCTACACTACTTCAAGAAAGGTTGAGGTTTTGTGCGTCAAAAACAAATACTTACTTTAATGCTGGTCATTTGGGTTGTTGAATTGGGAGGCAGATTCACAACAGTTCTATAAGCTATTACTACAGATCTTCGAGAAAGGTTGAGGTTTTGTGAGTCACAGAGACTACCTACCTACGTTAACCGAATGTTTTTGAGACTGAGTATTATTTTGAACACTATGTAGCCATTTCGGAGTATGATCTGTGATAGTACACAGAACTATTGTTAAAGCCAGTTCCACAATACTGTGTGCTATCACTACAGATGTTAGAAAAAGGTTGCGGTTTTATGGGTCAAAAAGAAATACCTCCTCTAACCAAAAGATTTTGGGACCTCACGTGTTCATTTTGGAATTTGAGCTGTTGAAGTGGACGCTAGCTCCACAACAGTTCCATTGGCTACACTACAGATATTCGAGAAAGGTTGCGTTTTTGTGCGTCAGAGAGAAATGTCTGCCTACTTTAACTCAATGTTTTTGAGACTGACTATCATTTTGAGCACTATCTAGCCACTTGGGAGTATGGTCTGTTGAGTTGGAAGCAAGTTTTACAACAGTTCTATCAGCTATCACTACAGGTGTTCGAAAAAGGTTGAGGTTTTGTGCGCCAGTGGGAAATGTCTACAGATGTTCGAATAATTCTTGTGCGTAGAGAAAAATAAATACATTAATTGAAAATTCTTGAGACTGAATACCATTTTGAACCTTATGTGACCGTTTTCATCAATTACAAGATTAACATCTATCGCATTTTTGTATGGAATCCAAATCCGTTTTTGAAAACAACTATTATTACTTTCAGCAGAACGTTAGCCCCATTAAGACCCGATATTTATATAAAGAATTTTGGCAGTTCAAAAAAGAAATCAAAATAAGAAGTTTGCCTTTTATTCGAACGACAGTTTCAGTCAACTCGACCATTTACAAAAGAAAATACAAAAGATTACTCAGTAATTGCGCTATCAATGCCCTGTTTCTTAACCTCACACTTTTAAGAATTCAAACACTGTGCTATTATGTAACCAAATTCAAATTCAACAATCCATACATTAGCATTCAAACTGAGTTCATATTTTCGTCAACGAATGCAATTTTTATCAATTACTTATCAGTATTAGCAACCAACCATATTTACACCGGCTGTGTACCATCAATTTTACTTGAGAACTTTATGGTTAGAAGTAAATAACTAAAGATAACGATAAACTGTCATTTAGATTGATATTAATCAACTGTATAGACCGCAAGAAGAAGAATATAATAAAGAACATTAAGTAATTGAGTTGAAGTACTACACTTAACAGCCAAAACTAAGTATGTATTAAATTATACACTTTAACGGTCATCTAATTTTTTGACTATTCAAAATCGAAAAAAAGATTAATCTTCATGGTTCTGGCCCTCCTTCTGTGCACCCATCTGCTAGGTTTCTATTGTTTATTATCCGAAATTATCTGCTATTAATTTTTCTCGATATTTTTAAATTTTTTGTTTTTAGGGTTATGTACGTTCGAGTGAAGAATAGAACCCTTATAGATTCGGTCCGTTTACATTACGAAAGAAATGCAAGTAATTTTTTTGAGCAACAAAGTTAATGAACAAAATAATTCGAAGTGGTCTGT
>NW_020442465.1:2334948-2345352 GCF_000699045.2 Agrilus planipennis
TGATTCTCCAGAGTTCAAGTTACTTATTATAAAAGTTTGAAATTTCTGGTAGCTTTTTTTCTGTTAATAAAAATAAATTTAATCTGTTCGGTTAACGAATCTCCATAAAATGACGTGTAAAATTACAATTTTTTAATATTTCGATAACTTTTTAACGGTTTAGTGAATCGATTTGTAATTTTTACAGGAGTTTTAGAATTGAATGAGGAACGTTCTTCAAAATTTTTATTTGTCTCGTAGCATTGTGACATACCTCCCAAACGTCCTAAATATTGTGTGCTTATTTGCGACGATGAGTTGTATTTTTCTTCACCTAAGAAATTTTATAAGTGGGAAAATATACCTAATAGTTAACTTACGAAAGCGTAATTTGGCAAGAAAATAGGAAAATAGATTTAGAATAAACTATTTACTCATGGTGCCTAATTTTAGATAGGAAATGTGCCCTAAAATTTCGGTTTTAAAATCGTGTACTCATCTAAATATATGTAAAGGTAAAGGTAAAGGTTTTAAAGCGTGTTTATCTATTTAAAATTGATTTCTCAGTTAAACTCCTAAGAAGGGACAAAAATAAAGCTTACTTTTAATATCTAAATGTCTAAGATAAATTGATGCCTGAACAGTCGTTGATTTATTATTATTTTTCAAGAAAAACATCGGCAGCGTTTAACGAGTTTTTCTTTACGCTTCTCTTCGCTTCGGTTCTCGAAAAAACAAAACAAAAATACTGGCATGCAAGAAAAGAAACAGTAGGGAAAGAGCGAATATAAGGATATGAGACGAAAAATTAGAAGAAGTGGCTGATTTTAGGTATCTAGGAAGTCAGATAAGTCAGAACGGAAAGAGTAGTAGCGATATAGGTAAAGCAGAGGATAGCGCCGAGTCGAGTTGCTTTCAATAAAAAGAAGTCACTTCTATGCTCGCGAAGGATTAATTAAGTACATAATTCGAAAAAGATTGTTTGGAGCGCAACCCTGTACGGGTACGAAACATGGACGGTGGGCACTGCGGAAAAGAAAAGGTTAGAAGCGTTCGAAATGTGGTGTTACAGGCGAATGATGAGGATACCGTGGAGAGAGAATGTTAAAAATGAAAAAATATTAGAAAGAAAAGGAGAACAGGGGACTCTATGAAAGTCAATAAGAAATAGGCGAGATAAATTGATAGGGTACCTTCTCAAGCATGAAGGATTAATCGGAGACATAAGCAAAAAAAGGAGTTAAAAGGTCCAGGGGTAGACGTAGATTAGATTACTGTTTACAAATGGTTAAAGATGTGGGATGTTCTAGTTTGAAGTCTCTGACGACCTTATGATAATGATAACAAATGTATACAAAATAAAATAAACAAAATTAGGCAATTTTCCTCTGAGTTTCCTTTCTATGTCAGTACGGTAAAAACAGCGCCAGTCCCTTTTAATAGACTTCTTCGAATTTCTAAAGTAACCCTTTTGCACAGAAATTACTTTCTTTTTGTTATCCTTATTTTATATGACTACCACCTCTTTCACTTCCTACATATCGTTAATTCTTCTAGTTTTCCGTCTCTTCTGACTACTATTACCACTGTTACATACGAATATTCAGATTTATATCACTTATAAGTCAGCATCATTATAAGGTCGTGAGGCCTAAGACTGGTTGCACACGCACTTTTACTCTTTCGTATCCTGAGGTAATCTTCGCATTTCCCTAAAACTAAAACAACGAACATCCTTAACTATTTGCGAACAGTAATCTAATATAAATTTACCTCTACTCCTCTTAACTCCTGCTTCTGTTTCTAATATGTCTCTGACCAGCCCTTCATGCCTGAGAAGGTCTCCTTCCAACCTATCTCGCCTATTTCTTATCGACTTCCATAGAGTCCTCTGTTCTCCTATTCCTTCTAATAGTTCTTCATTTCTCTATCCACGGTATCCTCATCATTTCGAACGCTTTTCTGCCGCGCCCACCGTTCATGTTTCGTACCCGTATAGCGCCACGTTCCAAACATACACCTCTTATAGATACTTACCATTAATAAATTATAGATTGTTTTGACCTAATAAAAAACCTTCTTAGTTATCTTCCTTTTCCAGTGCTCTTATAAAAATGATTGACTGTAAATATCAAGATAGTATTTCTGAATAAGCAGTTAGTTATTTAGCGTGCCCGACGCGTTCACGACTTAACGCTAATGTAATTGACCGTTTGTTTGATCTTGTTAAAAATAGCAATTGTTACTCCGATAGCAGAACATTAATTTACTTATATTCACGAATAGGCGCACATGTAAGTATTTTGTGTCTGAAAATACTTATGGTATGTTTAAGTGCTAAATATTTACATACATGCCCTACTATTTTTATTTTAAAAACACTATTAGCAAACTACTCCGAAAAACAAGATGCACGCGTTAAAAGTTACACCTCTATTTACATTTTTATTTACCTGATGGGTATATAATATGTTACAGTTAAAGGCAGATATATAGGCGCTTCACAGAATGACTGCTCTATCCTAGATTTTACTACTAAAGCCTGTAGACAAGCCTCGAAATAAATTCTAACGTAAGATTAAATTTTAAATTAGGGCAACGTAAGCTTACCATAACCCAGTTATTTATTTCTTGTTCTGTAACGTATGGTACGAAAATTAACAAAAATAAAACAAAAACGTTAGTCTACAAGGGATGTAAAAGTAGGGATAGAAATCTAGCAGACGAAAACTAGAAGTTGTCGATTTGCGAGTCAGTTAAGTCAGGTTAGAATATAACGCAAAAGGGAATGACATTGTGCTAGCGAATGTCTCTTTGTCCCCCTTTTTAAGCTTTTAATACCTTCAATGGTCAATGCTAGCAACTTTCATTCATCATTTTATATAGTTTGATCGATGATACTAGCAAAACTATTAACGACAAAAATGCATTTTGCATTTTACAAACAGAAAATACGTTTGGAAAAGCACTTTAAATAAAATTCAAAATGCTTTTCTCAAAAAAGTGTTTAAATTGCAAGATAAAAGTAGGAATTTATTATTTTGTATTTGCATTTGAAATGAAAGTATTACAAATAAATCACATCTCTGCAAATATCTCGCCCAATATTCTATTTACCTATCGTTGGATTTATTCAAGGTTTACTTCAATTTACGATAAACACATTTTAGAAAACGTTTGTATGTACTTATAAGATTTTATAAGGACAACAACACATGTGTAAGTAGGTAAATTACATAAGTGTGTTTTTATATAGATTCACGTAATTTGTTAAATTTGTATCGCTTTTCCCATCATTTAGGAATAATTTCTTTTACAGTATCTACTATTTTTATAAATCAAATTCAGACTGGTTCCTTGAGATATTTGAAAACAAAATTATTTTTTACTATATTTTGTTGTTTAAATGCAGACAAAACTATTTATCAGTTATTAGAGTTGGGTACGTTTATTTATGCATATATACCATTAAAAAATCTTTGGCAATATGACAAAAATTACACGTTCTATAAAAAATACAGTTGAAGTCCGCAACTGGAATAAATATTTTTTTAATTTCGTTCATTACCACTACATATATATTAATTACGATGTCTTAAACTGCATTATGTACTGAGGATGTTTAAATTAGTAGGAGTATTGCATATTAACTAACTCAAATATTATGTGGTGCTATTGTCCTTTGATAAAATTATAATAGATTATCTACTTACATAGCTATTAATTTTTTCCAATATTAAAAATAGGTACTTAAATTAGAATTTGGTTAAACCTTGAAATTGTGATTATTGCTCAATTTCGTCCATATTATCATCAGCAATGTACAACTCAATTAGAATATTGAATTTCAGTATGCCTAATGGATTACCAATTTGGCTTTCAAAAGGTGTAACGGTCATAAACGAATATTAAGTGCCCAGGTGGCTTATAATTTAACTTCCGTTCGGAACACAATAACGAGATAACATAATTCCTTAATTTTGGTAACGTTAAGTACACAATAAATAATTAATTTATGGTTTTGTTCTGTATCAATAATCTTTATTATCAAACTGATTAAACGATTCGGGTTACAGGAATATTCTTCTATTGAATAATTTTACTGGTGAATAATGATTTCATATTGTAATGTTCGTGGGTTTGACAAAATTAACTTCTAAGACTGACAACGACAGAAACTATTTATTTACACTAATTATTGAAGAACTTAAGAACACTATTAAATTACTACTAAACTTAGGTTATGAATTATTCTATTTATTTACNACCTCCTCAATAGTTCCATCAGCTATCACTACAGGTGTACGAAAAAGGTTGAGGTTTTGTGCGTCAGAGAGAAATATCTACCTACTTTAACCGTAGGCTTTTATGACCGAATATCATTTTGAACCCTATGTGGACCTTTGGGAGTTTGGACTGTTGAATTAGAATCTGCCTCCACAATAGTTCTATCTGCTATCAGTATAAATGTTCGAAAAAGGTTGAGGTTTTGTGTGTCAGAGAGAAATACCTTCCTACTTTAACCGAATGTTTTTGAGACTGAATACCATTTTGAACAGTATGTAACCATTTCGGAGTATGTTCTGTTGAATTGGAAGCCAGTTCCACAATATTTCTATGTGCTATCACTACAGATATTCGAAAAAGGTTGCGGTTTTATGCGTCAAAGAGAAATACCAAATAACCAAAAATTTTTGAGACCAAATATCATTTCGAACCAAACGTGGTCATTTAGGAATTTGAGCTGTTGAAGTGGACGCCAGGTCCGCAACAATTCCATTGGCTACACTACTTCAAGAAAGGTTGAGGTTTTGTGCGTCAAAAACAAATACTTACTTTAATGCTGGTCATTTGGGTTGTTGAATTGGGAGGCAGATTCACAACAGTTCTATAAGCTATTACTACAGATCTTCGAGAAAGGTTGAGGTTTTGTGAGTCACAGAGACTACCTACCTACGTTAACCGAATGTTTTTGAGACTGAGTATTATTTTGAACACTATGTAGCCATTTCGGAGTATGATCTGTGATAGTACACAGAACTATTGTTAAAGCCAGTTCCACAATACTGTGTGCTATCACTACAGATGTTAGAAAAAGGTTGCGGTTTTATGGGTCAAAAAGAAATACCTCCTCTAACCAAAAGATTTTGGGACCTCACGTGTTCATTTTGGAATTTGAGCTGTTGAAGTGGACGCTAGCTCCACAACAGTTCCATTGGCTACACTACAGATATTCGAGAAAGGTTGCGTTTTTGTGCGTCAGAGAGAAATGTCTGCCTACTTTAACTCAATGTTTTTGAGACTGACTATCATTTTGAGCACTATCTAGCCACTTGGGAGTATGGTCTGTTGAGTTGGAAGCAAGTTTTACAACAGTTCTATCAGCTATCACTACAGGTGTTCGAAAAAGGTTGAGGTTTTGTGCGCCAGTGGGAAATGTCTACAGATGTTCGAATAATTCTTGTGCGTAGAGAAAAATAAATACATTAATTGAAAATTCTTGAGACTGAATACCATTTTGAACCTTATGTGACCGTTTTCATCAATTACAAGATTAACATCTATCGCATTTTTGTATGAAATCCAAATCCGTTTTTGAAAATAGCTATTATTACTTTCAGCAGAACGTTAGCCCCATTAAGACCCGATATTTATATAAAGAATTTTGGCAGTTCAAAAAAGAAATCAAAATAAGAAGTTTGCCTTTTATTCGAACGACAGTTTCAGTCAACTCGACCATTTACAAAAGAAAATACAAAAGATTACTCAGTAATTGCGCTATCAATGCCCTGTTTCTTAACCTCACACTTTTAAGAATTCAAACACTGTGCTATTATGTAACCAAATTCAAATTCAACAATCCATACATTAGCATTCAAACTGAGTTCATATTTTCGTCAACGAATGCAATTTTTATCAATTACTTATCAGTATTAGCAACCAACCATATTTACACCGGCTGTGTACCATCAATTTTACTTGAGAACTTTATGGTTAGAAGTAAATAACTAAAGATAACGATAAACTGTCATTTAGATTGATATTAATCAACTGTATAGACCGCAAGAAGAAGAATATAATAAAGAACATTAAGTAATTGAGTTGAAGTACTACACTTAACAGCCAAAACTAAGTATGTATTAAATTATACACTTTAACGGTCATCTAATTTTTTGACTATTCAAAATCGAAAAAAAGATTAATCTTCATGGTTCTGGCCCTCCTTCTGTGCACCCATCTGCTAGTTTTCTATTGTTTATTATCCGAAATTATCTGCTATTAATTTTTCTCGATATTTTTAAATTTTTTGTTTTTAGGGTTATGTACGTTCGAGTGAAGAATAGAACCCTTATAGATTCGGTCCGTTTACATTACGAAAGAAATGCAAGTAATTTTTTTGAGCAACAAAGTTAATGAACAAAATAATTCGAAGTGGTCTGTATTCTGTCGAAACTGCCAGACGCGAATCGCGATTTCGATCTTTTTGGATCTCATCGGCGCGTCACAGGCAGCTCCGACAGAAAACAGACCAACCTTTACTTGCTGTCTTAACAGCGCGTTTTAGAAAATACCACAAATGACATGGTGAGCGCCATCTGTAGTACGATGCTACATTTTATTATTACGTATGCTCCAACAACACAACAACCACTTCGAATTATTTTGTTCGATTATGGTAACGTGCCTATCACGTTGAGGTTAGCTACGCCGGGATTCGTTTCAGCAAGTAGATATCCATATTTTTAAATGGACCTTGTTGGAGCATACGTAATCCTAAAATGTAGCAGCGTACTACAGATGGCGCGCACCACGCCATTTGTGGTATTTTTCAAAGTTAATGAACTACAATAACTATTAACTTTTTTCAATTCTCATATTTTTTTATAAATCCGCAATCAAAACAATTTGAAAAAAATTATTGTGTAAAAACGATTTGAACAACGCGCAACATGAATCTTTATTCACATTCTCAGGCATTCAAAAAACTTTTTCACTTTTGTATTACTACTTATTGCCGTTTAAGAACGAGTATATAAAGTTCATAAGGGATTGATTTCGTCCTTCAAAAGTTCTTCCGTACTCGATAACATTAGGTTGCAATTATTGTTAAAGGAGTACGAAAACTCATTTAACTTTACATTATTTCCTGCAGGAATTCAAGTTGAAACTAAAGACGATAACAGCGCCATCGTTGCGCTTCATCAGAGGATAATAGACAAAGTTATTAGTATCTGTGAAGTAATATGACGTCGAACTTTCCCGCTGCACAGACAGAAATGATACAGACCCCCTAACATCGATAATGGTGCTTTTTCTAATACAATCCCGTTTTGTGACATCCCAGTAATTACAGGAAAAAAATTAATAGAATTGAAAATGTTGTATTACTGGTGAAAATATAACATTCACTGGCATTGTTTTACCAGAAAACAACAATTTTATTATTTTATTTTTTATTTTTCTCAAGTATTCATCCAGGTGATTTTTAGTTCTGATTTATGATTTATTATTGTTTAGAAATTCGAAAAAGATTGTTAAAGGTGTATGTTTGGAGCGCGATGCTGTACGGGTGCGAAACATGGACGGTATAGGCGTGGCGGAAAAGAAAAGATTAGAAGCGTTCGAAATATGGTGTTACAGGCGAATGATCAGGATACCGTGGATAGAGAAGGTTAGAAATGAAGAGGCATTAGAAAGAATAGGAGAACAGAAGACTCTATGGAAGTCTATACAAAATAGGCGAGATAGGTTGGTAGGATACCTTCTCAGGCATGAAGGTCTAGTCAGAAACATATTAGAGGCAGAAACAGGATTTAGGAAGGGTAGATCTAGATTAGATTACTGTTCGCAAATAGTTAAGGATGTGGATTGTTCTAGTTTTAGAGAAATGCGAAGATTAGCTCTGGATAACGAACAGTGGAGGTGCGTGTCTAACCAGTCTTAGGACTAACGACCTTATGATGATTACGATGATTGACAAACAGACAGTGGTTACCTGAATTACTATGAACATCACTACGAATCCTGATGATTTATTTTAAAACAGTAGATGTAATAATTGTTATACAGTATTAAAACTTTGATTCCATTTTATTTAATTTATAGGTTTTGTTTCACTTTTTGATTAGTTTTCCATTTTTGGCCTTGTAGTGAAGAAGAAGTTAATTCCGAACAGTTTAAATACTCAAAATTAAACTACAAAGTATTATTAATAACTTCCTGCACAAATAAACAACACAAAACTGAATATAGTATATGTAGGAGTAGAAACGATGTTTAACAATAGTTGTGTCATATTTTTTTATAGCTGATACTATAACAAATTTCCTTATTAGCAGATAAACGTTTTGTTACTGTTTTTCACAGTTTTTCTCTACCTTTGCGTTCTCTTCTATTTTAGTACTATGCAATTTTATGTTTCCAAATTGTTTCAGTTGCAGTACGACAAAAAATAATAAATAATAAGAATAATATCTAGAAGCTATTGTTAAAATACAAATTCAATTCTTGCGACCTTGAATAAATAATTTGCACACTCGCAAACCAACAAATCTATCGTAGTTTTTGCCTTTCTTCTACGTAAATCTGGTGGCGATTACGTCATGGATCTTTTTTACGGAAATTTATAAATTCTCTGTCACACCTCCATTTTAAGAATTATGGGCCCGGATCGACAAAGCGAACAGCCGGAAGTGATGACAGAGCCAAATCAGAAAATGTACCTAGTTTACCAACAATAACAAATAAAAAAGTTTGTTGCGTAGTTTTAGTTTTCGCAATCATTATTGTATACGCTGCACGTAATCACACTTTTAATTCTTAGTAAATAAAGAATAATAAAGACAACAATGCAAAATATAAAAACTAATAGAAAGTTCTCAGAAAGTTACAATAATTTTACCAGTAAAAATACTTACTTTTATAAAGTTTGATTAACTTTTCGTCTGTAATTGAAAATTATATAAACACGATATAATTTTATTTTGCATAATTAACTGTTTGTAGCTAAAAATTGGCTACCTACCCATTAAAATTTGATATGTTGCCATATTAGGTACTATATATATGAAGAACTTTGACATTCAGTAGTGGTTAATTAAAAATATTAATTTTCAATTTTTTACCAACTATAAATTACTTCAGGTTAATGAAGGAAAAATTGTTGCTGTTGTCACACCCTTGCCATGAATCGAACCCGAGAATTTTGGCTTTACGTACGAATGCCCTGACCACTAACCAACGAGAGACTCCGCTTCGATTCCCCGCGAGGGTGTGAAAACAGCAAGAAATTTTCTCTTATTAAGGTAAGGTAGTTTACAGTGGGTAAAAAAATTGAAAATTAATTTTCACATTAATATTTGATATTAGGTACTTTCAACAGCAGAAGTTTTTTGATGAGAACATTATTACTGTCGCTAATTAATAGGTAAAATGGTTTAGAAAGTGCTTCTGTTTGAAATAATAATACGGGTAAAATACTAAAACGATTTAGAAAATACCACAAATGGCGCGGTAAACGCCATCTATAGTACGATGCTACATTTTAGGATTACGAATGCTCCAACAAGGTCCATTTCAATATATGGATATCTACTTGCTAAAACGAATCCCGGAGTAGCTAACCTCAACGTGATAGGCACGTTGCCATAATCGAATAAAATAATTCGAAGTGGTCTGTATTCTGTCGAAACTGCCAGACGCGATCTTTTTGGATCCCATCAGCGCGTCGCAGACAGCTCCGATAGAACACAGATCAACCTGTACCTGCTGTCTTAACAGTGCGTTTTAAATGTAACATCGCACTACAGATGGCGTTTACCGCGCCATTTGTGGTATTTTCTAATACGCGCTGTTAAGACAGCAGGTAAAAGTTGGTCTGTGTTCTGTTGGAGCTGCCTGCGCCGCGCTGATGAGATCCAAAAAGATCGAATTCGCGATCCGCTCCTGGCAATTTCGACAAAATACACACCACTTCGAATTATTTTAACTGAAACGATGTAAGAATTTATCTTCGAAACAACTAAACATATTTCTATGGGACTACAAAGAATTGTCAGAACCTTATTTAATGGTTTATGGGTTATATAACATTTAATACAAAAAGAATAGAAACAGTTTCACGAAATTTTTTATTTTTCAAAAACAAGAGCCAACGTTTCGTCCTAACATTGTAGTCGTGAGAAAGCCCAACAACTGTTGCTTTTGAAAAAACCCATTAACAGTTTTCTGTAGGTAATTGAAACCGCAAAACAAATCGTTTTTAACATAATGTAATTTTAGTTGGGCTACTGGCACCTTAAGGATGTTTGAGAGGTACAATCGGAGATAAGAGTACATAGAATTAGAAATTCGTGATTAATTAGCTTTTGCAGCATATCATGAGGAAAATAAATACTAATAAATACTATCTATACTAAAAATAAA
>NW_020442465.1:2350680-2372842 GCF_000699045.2 Agrilus planipennis
GATGTCTTAAACTGCATTATGTACTGAGGATGTTTAAATTAGTAGGAGTATTGCATATTAACTAACTCAAATATTATGTGGTGCTATTGTCCTTTGATAAAATTATAATAGATTATCTACTTACATAGCTATTAATTTTTTCCAATATTAAAAATAGGTACTTAAATTAGAATTTGGTTAAACCTTGAAATTGTGATTATTGCTCAATTTCGTCCATATTATCATCAGCAATGTACAACTCAATTAGAATATTGAATTTCAGTATGCCTAATGGATTACCAATTTGGCTTTCAAAAGGTGTAACGGTCATAAACGAATATTAAGTGCCCAGGTGGCTTATAATTTAACTTCCGTTCGGAACACAATAACGAGATAACATAATTCCTTAATTTTGGTAACGTTAAGTACACAATAAATAATTAATTTATGGTTTTGTTCTGTATCAATAATCTTTATTATCAAACTGATTAAACGATTCGGGTTACAGGAATATTCTTCTATTAAATAATTTTACTGGTGAATAATGATTTCATATTGTAATGTTCGTGGGTTTGACAAAATTAACTTCTAAGACTGACAACGACAGAAACTATTTATTTACACTAATTATTGAAGAACTTAAGAACACTATTAAATTACTACTAAACTTAGGTTATGAATTATTCTATTTATTTACACTACTGTTGATTTATTACTATTCACTGCGCTTTTTATTTCACTACTATCACTGTCGATTTATTTCTGGATTCACTTCTGCAACGGCCAATTTACTTCTTCTATCTCGGCGATCGTCTCTTCCTTTAAATACTCTTTTGTTTACTTTCGGGAACCTTCTGGAACGTCCGGATAGTTTATTTTTTTCTTTGAACTGTTTAACGGCTTTCCCAGAACGCAGGTACGACGCACACATTTAGAAATATGGCACACATGAAGAAAGGTGCCCGCGACTAGTCGGCGAATCGATAAGCCCTTCACGCACACGTGTGCCCGATCGCACAGAAACACACAAGTGCTCGCTGCAATATGTCACAGCAATCCTGACAACAAAACGTCTGCTACAATGGCCAAAATAAAATTTATCATATACAAGAAACCGAAAAAATAATAACTTGAACAGGTTATGTTATCGGCTGCCAAACAACAATTTAGAATAAGTGAGAAACTGCTAGAAAGTTCTTGAACGTTTCTAGCGTTGTTCTCAGTTATTCTCGAATACCTCATTTAGAATATTCTAGAGTGAACTAAACAAGTAGAATCGAGAACATTCTCGAATGGTCGAGGACCATTAGGTTAGAATTGTAGAACTAGGTTATAACACTAAATTAGGGCATTTTTGTTTGTGAATTTTAACCAAAGGGTCCTAAAAAATGTTTCTAATTTCCTGTAACGATCGAGAATTCTCGTTAGGTTTGCAAATTTCCCAACAAATAAAATAAGTGACAATGTAAACCCAACAGAATGGGTTGCCATCTGTTAGTAAAAACATAAAGTTTGAAGAAAATTATTATATTATTAAAAATCCTGCAACAATAACTCAGTAATTTACACAAAACTAATGTTAACATATTAAGTATTTAAATTGGAAAAGAGAACAAGTTGACGCTCCAAAGATATTTACAGTGGAATATTAATAAAGGTGTAGGTATGTGTTCATCAAAATGCAGCATAAGTTGTTTTTGAATTAACATGTACACACATTTACACATTGCAATAAGAGAAAGAAAGTTTCATTAGCTTTGGGTTCATCTAATAAATGAAGTTTCTCAAATCGTTTTGTATGAATTTTGGATTATACACGTTTATTAGCACACTCTAATATCTTGTAGTTTTCAGTTTTACAAAGCCGGCATATATTAATTCGACATTATTTTGCGGGTTGTTTTGTCGTAAGTAATAGAATTTCGTAGTTTTTTGCTAAAGGTAAGATAAGTGGCAATTTGGCAGGTGCTGATATCAATTTGGAACTTCAAAATTCCATTGNAGATGGTTACAGCACAGGCATGTTTACAGTAAAAAATTGTGCAGCTGTCTCCTCTGATGATATAGGGACTTACTGGAACTGACTAACCAATAAACGTTTAATTAAAAAAATGGACTAAAGTCTGCACCTACTTTCAATATGCTGGACGTTGCGGTTTAATGGGAATATTAAATTTAAAATTGCGAATAATTTTACGTATCAAATATTATGATAATAATAGAACCGCTATATAACATTAGCAACAATACTTATTCGTCCAAATTTCGACGGATTCAACTAGTACAGCCTAAATTACTCAGCGATATTATACGATGTCTGTTCAAAATGTATCGCGAATTTTGAACTTCCGCGAGTTACGTATATTCGATTTTCGATTTTTTGCGGCTTTATGTTGGTACTCATGTCTCACAGCATAGCATTAACATTGCTAAGGAGCTGTCCGCAACGACACAAATTTGCTCCCGAGGGTCATAACTGGTGAGGAATCATGAGTTTATGGTTGTGACGTGGAAACCAAAGCTCAATCATCCCAATAGAAGCTGCCGCACGAGTTAAGAAAAAAGCACGCCAAGTTAGGTCGAATGTGAAGGTTTTGCTTACAGTTTTCTTCGATTCCAGGGGCGTGGTGCTTTATGAGTTCTTGCAGAACGGTCAATAAGGAATATTATCTGCAAGTTATGCGCAATTTGCGCGAAGCAATCCGCCAGAAACTCCCGGATTTGTGGAAGAACAAAAATTGGCTTTTGCACCATGATAACGCCACTGTTCCCACATCATTGACTGTGCGCGAATTTTTGGCCAAAAACAACACACTAACAAAGCCGCTGCTACCTTATTTCCCTATGAATTTTTGTTGTTCCCGAAAGACGTTTCAACCTTATAATTGAGGAGACATCAAAAAATGCGAGCTGATAAATATTTTTTGAAATGCTTCTAGGATTGGAAAAAACTTTGGCATAATTACATAATATCTAGTGGGAATTACTTTAAAGCGGACAAAATAGATATGCATAAATAAATAAATAATTTTTGAAGAAACACAAAATTCACGATACTTTTTGAACAAACCTCGTAGCTTAAGTGATGCTACTTTGATTCTTGTCAAAAGGCCGTCGTTGGTTGAAATTGCTTCCACATACAGCATCGGAAATGAAAAAACTTCTGAAGTATCATCACTAGTTCCAGCGAAACGTTAGGAAGCATGGCCAACCGACGACAACTTTTAGATCCGAATCAGGAGAGCAACGGTTCACCTACTGGCCGCGAAAGCCTTTTCCAATTTGGCAGTATAGCTTAATACAAGACTTTTTAGAAGCGATTCAATTTTTTAATGATATCTAAAACAAGAAGAAAGCTAAAATTATTTCAATCGACTGTCCACAATATTTATGTAAAAAAGAAAAGTAGCAATCGTATTATCGTTGAATAATGTGCGAATCGTCGAGTCGAGTTATAATTAAAACATCATTGACGTTAGTTGGTGTTGGACACGGTTACACAGAAATTTCTACCGATCAAGCCTATGATTTAATATTAGGTACGCTAAAGTGGATTTTAATACCTTTTACTTATCGATTTCGATCCTGAAATAGCACCTCTCCATTCTAACCAACGCACATTACATCCCTAGACCCATAAACCAGAAAGTAATTGTACAATATGGAGAATATATAAATTTCTCTTTTCTATGTAACGTATTACTTTCTTATTAGGTATAACACTTACTTTTCTTTATTTCTAGGAAAATTTTAGTACGCCTATGCTTTAAAACCTTAAGAGAATTCAATCTGTTATAAAGGAATTGATATGTTCGGTATATCTTTCATTTATTTCGCTGCCTGCTTGTCCGATGTATATTTGTTTGTATCACAGAAAAGAACATACTTATCAAACTGTTATTGATCTATTATTATTGATCTAACTCATATTATTATAGTTATAAACATTTATACATGTAATAAGTAAATAGAAATATTAAAATGTTTGCTATGTTTTATCCTGAAAATATTTAGAATTATTATTAAAAATGTGTCAAAATGCATGCATCTTCGATGGCAAATAATTGAATATGAAAAAAAAAACAGTCTTATTTTTATCTTAACAGAAAGTGGTGAAAATTAAAACATAACGTAGTAAACAACCTGTTTAATTGATAATAATTATTAGTAACGGTTGCTTACTGTACCTTCACTCCGTAAATTTTCGCCAAAAATTAATTTTGTACCCATTAAACAATAGAGAACTGATATACATCAACGTAATTATTCCATTATGCAAAATGGTAATTTTATACGGTTGTGCTAATTACGAAATCAGAGTATGAAATTATGCAATAGTGCATTAATTGCAAAAATTATTTGAATATTTTATGAAAACCAACCTGCAATTTATTATCTACAAACACAGACATTATAGAATTTGGCTATATAATAATACTGGTAGAAGGTAGTATAATGAAGAAATTCAATAATAATACATAATTCAACAAAAAAATAATTCAGTAATTAAGCATTTCAACTTCTTAATAAAAAACTTAATATCAATACAATGATATCCAGTTTATATAGATTCAATATATTTTGCTTTTTGTTAAAAAGGAATTAATAAGTACATTTGAGTTCTTAATGTAAATATTTTATATGATGATATAGACTTAAGACATTAAGCTGGAATTAAAAATTTTATTTGCTTAATTTAATCTGTTTAATTTTAACAGGTACCTTATATAACGAACGATCTCTATAACGAAAGAAAATGCTCGATCCCATAGGTTTCATAANAACTATTAAAAAATTTTTATAATTACTTACACAAGTTTTGAAATCTTATAATAATAATCGATTGATGAGTCGATTGAGTTTTCATTTTATTTTCCAAAGTTTCCATTGTTTCTTTAAAAGCTAAAGAACAAGCCAATTAAATTTTGTTTTATAACTGAATTAAAAGCATCGCGAGAATTGTAATTCCGAAAGCTTTGGCAGTTTAACTTATGGCATTAATCCAATCAAATCAACTTGTACATATCATGTCAAGTAGGCTACCCGGAAAATTTGCACATTAATTTTATTAACTTTAGGCATTTGCAATGTTAGCGGAAACGTTTTTTAATAAACCGTACAATTTTGAATTATCGCTATAACCACAAAGTGCTCTCGTAAATGAGATGTTAATTACAAAGCAACTCCTAGACACAATTAGGGCAATTTTCCGATTGTACCTAAATTACCTACATCTGTAGTTATTAAAATTGCATGTTATCAATAAATTTCATTATGTTACAATTTTTAGCTTTAAAGATTTATAATTTTAACGTTAATTACAAAGTACATTGTTGGTATGGTTACAGCACAGGCATGTTTACAGTAAAAAATTGTGCAGCTGTCTCCTCTGATGATATAGGGACTTACTGGAACTGACTAACTAATAAACGTTTAATTAAAAAAATGGACTAAAGTCTGCACCTACTTTCAATATGCTGGACGTTGCGGTTTAATGGGAATATTAAATTTAAAATTGCGAATAATTTTACGTATCAAATATTATGATAATAATAGAACCGCTATATAACATTAGCAACAATACTTATTCGTCCAAATTTCGACGGATTCAACTAGTACAGCCTAAATTACTCAGCGATATTATACGATGTCTGTTCAAAATGTATCGCGAATTTTGAACTTCCGCGAGTTACGTATATTCGATTTTCGATTTTTTGCGGCTTTATGTTGGTACTCATGTCTCACAGCATAGCATTAACATTGCTAAGGAGCTGTCCGCAACGACACAAATTTGCTCCCGAGGGTCATAACTGGTGAGGAATCATGAGTTTATGGTTGTGACGTGGAAACCAAAGCTCAATCATCCCAATAGAAGCTGCCGCACGAGTTAAGAAAAAAGCACGCCAAGTTAGGTCGAATGTGAAGGTTTTGCTTACAGTTTTCTTCGATTCCAGGGGCGTGGTGCTTTATGAGTTCTTGCAGAACGGTCAATAAGGAATATTATCTGCAAGTTATGCGCAATTTGCGCGAAGCAATCCGCCAGAAACTCCCGGATTTGTGGAAGAACAAAAATTGGCTTTTGCACCATGATAACGCCACTGTTCCCACATCATTGACTGTGCGCGAATTTTTGGCCAAAAACAACACACTAACAAAGCCGCTGCTACCTTATTTCCCTATGAATTTTTGTTGTTCCCGAAAGACGTTTCAACCTTATAATTGAGGAGACATCAAAAAATGCGAGCTGATAAATATTTTTTGAAATGCTTCTAGGATTGGAAAAAACTTTGGCATAATTACATAATATCTAGTGGGAATTACTTTAAAGCGGACAAAATAGATATGCATAAATAAATAAATAATTTTTGAAGAAACACAAAATTCACGATACTTTTTGAACAAACCTCGTAGCTTAAGTGATGCTACTTTGATTCTTGTCAAAAGGCCGTCGTTGGTTGAAATTGCTTCCACATACAGCATCGGAAATGAAAAAACTTCTGAAGTATCATCACTAGTTCCAGCGAAACGTTAGGAAGCATAGCCAACCGACGACAACTTTTAGATCCGAATCAGGAGAGCAACGGTTCACCTACTGGCCGCGAAAGCCTTTTCCAATTTGGCAGTATAGCTTAATACAAGACTTTTTAGAAGCGATTCAATTTTTTAATGATATCTAAAACAAGAAGAAAGCTAAAATTATTTCAATCGACTGTCCACAATATTTATNTATATAATTTATCAATTTAATTAAAAAATTTTTATAATTACTTACACAAGTTTTGAAATCTTATAATAATAATCGATTGATGAGTCGATTGAGTTTTCATTTTATTTTCCAAAGTTTCCATTGTTTCTTTAAAAGCTAAAGAACAAGCCAATTAAATTTTGTTTTATAACTGAATTAAAAGCATCGCGAGAATTGTAATTCCGAAAGCTTTGGCAGTTTAACTTATGGCATTAATCCAATCAAATCAACTTGTACATATCATGTCAAGTAGGCTACCCGGAAAATTTGCACATTAATTTTATTAACTTTAGGCATTTGCAATGTTAGCGGAAACGTTTTTTAATAAACCGTACAATTTTGAATTATCGCTATAACCACAAAGTGCTCTCGTAAATGAGATGTTAATTACAAAGCAACTCCTAGACACAATTAGGGCAATTTTCCGATTGTACCTAAATTACCTACATCTGTAGTTATTAAAATTGCATGTTATCAATAAATTTCATTATGTTACAATTTTTAGCTTTAAAGATTTATAATTTTAACGTTAATTACAAAGTACATTGTTGGTAAAATTAGAGTTCTAATTCCATCCACTTTGCATTTAAAATTAATATTGATGTTGATATCATGATTTAATGTTCAGTTGTCATTCAGTTATTATTCAATTAAATATGATATTATTAATAATAAATATAAAATTATTATCTACTGATAGTATGAAAGGGAAATAATTTAAATTAGGTTTGCTTACCAAATGAAATCTTTGCAGTGCGAACAAAACGTCGGTTGTTTGAAAAAGCGCGGGATAAAACGATGATCTTTGACATTGTAGATATTCTTTTTCTTGAGGGCTCCTTTACGCTCGCGAAGACCCTTCCCAGTTTTCTTCAGATCACCGTCTTCCCCTGATCCTGCGGTGCCGTCTTCTTCAGCCATAGCGTCGCTTCAAAAACGCCGACGTCTCTTCTTTATCAATCAAATTCCTTCACTCGCTCAACAACTCTAACAATGCCACATAATCATTGGCCGATGATAACATAGAAATGTACAAAAACATTTTAAACAAATGAAAAATTGACGCGTAGAAACGAACCAATAAAAAAAAATCCTCGCGCTGGGATCAGCGATCGTAAGAAAATTGAAAATAAACGAACGACTGACTGACTGACCTACTACGATCGCTTAGCAGCCAGGCAGAGGCCACCGAGCAGTGGAACACAAGACGGAGGCTCTTGGAATGTCAATAATCGCGATCCCCAATTGAAGGAAAACACGCTAGGTGAACTAGCGTCGCATGCGTATACCGACGCCGGCGTCCTTACGCCTACTACTACCGCGAATGAGATGACACTGTTTCGCACTGTTCGAACAAGCTTAACAGACAAAGAGAGAATGAATGGACGGAGAACCAGATCCGGACTGTTTTATATTTTTAAAACCATAACAAAGGAATTGTCACAAACGGTACTTTTTCCCTTTCTCTCTTCAGCCTTCTTGTTGGAAATGTGGGGATGAATGGGTGGTAGTTAGGGAGAGAAAGAGGAAGACAAAAGACAAGTGGAGGATTATCTGTAGAATATTAGGACATTCCCAGCATTTGGACCAGGGCAGACAGACGCAAAATCGAACGGGTCTTCTCCAGAATGCTAAACAGTGTCCAAACCTCTAGGCTCAATGGTATGGTCCTTAACCCCAGTTTATTAGGATGATGCTGACACTTGGAAAAATAAAAATAAAAATTCTTTTGCTAATATAAATTCTTAACAAAATAAATATTGAATAATTGAATGAATTCTGGAAGAGTGTATACATATGTGCTAAGTACATACGTACGTGTTAGTGTTTAACTTTTCGGTTAAATCTTATATGGTAATTAAAGGTGTTAGTTAGAAGGTGTATATCAATTAGCAAATTCAAAAGGTGTATACACTTTTAATTTACAAATTACTGAACGAGATTTGTTGATATCAATGAACCACCAATGAACTAAAAAGAAAACGAAAAGTTAAGAGTATTAGTGAATACGACTATGGGTCGCAAATGGAAGCCAAACTAGACGGGAATTGTGATCAGAGCAATCAAATTAGAGAAGAGATAGATTTTTTAAGAGAGCGTACCCAAAGATAAAAGAAATATTAAAAAAGAAACAGAAAGAAACGCTAAAAAATAGAAGAAACGATAAGAAAAGTTCCGAATAAAGGAACAAGAACCAAATATTAAATACAAAAGTACTAATGTGAATATGGATTGATAACGATTATACAAAGAAGGAGAATGAGATTCAACGGTAGTTTAAGAACATTACGAAACAACACAGAGGTTACAATGCTAAGGTAAGATATTTAACCATAAACATAGATGGGGGTGCATGAACTTCAATGAAAAGGAGGACAGACTAATTAGACAACCCCTGCAAGAGAAAAAATTTAGGACTGAAAAAAGAATAAGGCGCAATGTGATGTTTCCAACTGAGTCAAGAAGTTCAACGATATAAATATTCAAACAAGTATCCAACATAAGAATGACAACTTGGATGTGGAAGATGCAAGCATTCTTTTTCGGAACATCACAGAATTCACAACATTCTAAATAATATTATTAATGCAAATGTGAAGTTGTTTGTTTTCTACCATTTCACGTTTTAACTAGATACTCAAACGATCGTCATGAAATTTTGTACACAAATTGTCAGGGATACAGAAAAGGACGTAAGAAAATACTATTCCCGAAGGACAGCATCAGCATAAGGTCGTCAGTCGTAAGCTGGTTGGACACGTACCTCCATTCTTTCCTATCCTGAGCTAATCTTCGCATTTACCTAAACCTAGAACAACCTACATCCTTAACTATTTGTGAACAGTAATCTAACCTAAGTCTACCTCTACCTTTCCTAACTCCTGTTTCTGCTTCTAATATGTCTCTGACTAGACCTTCATGCTTGAGAAGGTGTCCTACCAACCTGTCTCGCCTATTTTCTATTGACTTTTCTATTTCTAACCTTCTACCCACGTTATCCTCATCATTCGCCTTTAACACCACATTTCGAAGGCTTCAACGCAAGTGTAAAATATAAAATTTAACTTGAATGTAATAGTTTATTCCACAAATAAAATAAAAAACGAGCATAATCTAGAGGTAGATATTTACGTAAATTGAACCAATGGAACTATTATATGTGGCTGTTAAAGAACATTTGTGTAAGCTTTGTTTTGAGTCTGCTGATTTTTCATTGTTTTCCACCTGAAATTTTTAAAAGCCGGTTCTGTTAAGGATAACTTCGAAGAAAAAACGACGCAGTCCGACGCCTGCGCCCAAAATTGCAGGCCTTTAATTCATTTCGTTTACTATGAAGTTGGGAAACTGTGTACGTACATATACAAATGTATATATTAAGACTATATGTTCGCAACTGTACCGCTGCGATTGCAGAAGATGTTCGTGGTTATTTTTACTTTTTTTTTTATTAAACACTTGAAAGAGCACATGATCATCATCGCTTCGTTAGCGATGCGATAGTTTGAAAGTTGTCGATTCATGTAAAGAATGTTGAAAGGTAAGAGGTCGAAATTAAGACAACTTGGAAATCTGGAAAAATTGCACAATTAAGAAAATAAATATTAGGCAAACTTTTCTAATTTATTTCTAAAGAAAAATTGTTTTATTGAAAACGTTTGGTTCAACTAGTATGATCCACATTTTATTTATAAATAATTGAAGTACAAAATAAATATCCATCAATTACAATCATATTAACAGAAAGTGCTGCTGATGAAGTAGGTAAAATTGCTCTTCACTTATGTATGTTCTGGAGAGGGTCAATATTTATTTGTCCCTCAAAATTATTGTAATTGCTTGGATCTCCTAATGTATAATATTGAAAAAAAAAAAACTTGGATGTTCCATTTCCACCAGCCACTAATGCTGGTGGGCGGGCAGTCCCTCCGGACTAGGCCTAAAGGTAGGGTGGAAGGCCTTCTTCAGTCCCTTTCAGGAATCGTGGGAATGGCTGGGTGGTGGTTCAGGTGAGAAAGATGAAATGGACGAAATGAAGACATAAGAGAATCAAACATTGTCTGTAGAATATTACTGCCCCAGCATTTGCCTAAGTGATCCAAGGAAACCACAGAAAAACTTGATCCAAGACAGGCGGAGACCCGGAATCGAACCGGCGTCCTCCCGAATGCTAAGCAACGGTCTAAACCTCTAGACCATGCCGCTCGGTACGTTGAAAAGAGCCCTTAAGGGGCCTTAATATATGTGATAAATCTTCAAGTGAAGAGCTACGCGCGTAGTTGCCTCATCTCTGCTAACGCAAGCTGGTTGACATAATACCGGTGATGTCAAAGGAAAATTTACAGGGTTAGTGTTACTATCCGCTTCCTGGAATAGGGGGAAATCGTAGCGGATCCTCCAGGCTATTGCACCTATATTCTTAAGGATACTTTCTCATATACCTACGCTTAATACATAACTAGAAATAGCTTTCCTCTCAGTAACTCGTAGACAAACCGTTAAAAATTTCGGTTAAAAATTGTATCAAATCGGCAAAAGGTTCGTGGAAAACCAAAAAGACGATCGATTTAACTCTTCAAATGCTAGGAATTTGTAAAATTTCAAATTTAATTAAGCGGTTTACAAGATATTTGTGAATTAAAACGCTAACTAAAAGAGCCGTTTTTACCTTACAATCATGACGGAAATTAACTGACGTTCAATTAAAAGATCGAATGGAGTTATAGGTCTACCCACGATATCCAGGCTGTATAATCAGAATACGTAATTAAAAAAAAAGTAATTATGATGTATTCCATATGGGAAAAAGCGGGCGGGTCTAAATGTCTCTATTCGAATGTATAGTTGGTTGCATATGCATACATCATGAAAATGCCTCCAAAATTAAAATGTTACTCCTAATATGCAACATCGTCAACGGGTAATACCACTGTCCAAATTTGGACATCATTATCATCATCATCATAAGGTCGTCAGTATTAAGACTGGTTGGACACGTACCTCCACTCTCCTATCCTGAGCTAAACTTCGCATTTCCCTAAAACTAGAACAGCCCACATCGTTAACTATTTGCGAACAGTAATCTAATCTAGGTCTACCTCTACCCCTTCTAACTCCTGTTTCTGCCTCTAATATGTCTCATGCCTGAGAAGGTGTCCTACCAGCCTATCTCGCCTATTTTTTATTGACTTCCATAGAGTCCTCTGTTCTCCTATTCTTTCCAATACCTCTTCATTTCTAAACCTTTTCTACCCACGTTATCCTCATCATCCGCCTATAACACCACATTTCGAACGCTTCTAACCTTTTCTTTTCCGCCGCGCCCACTGTCCATGTTTCGCATCCGTACAGCGCAGTGCTCCAAACATACACCTTTAACAACCTTTTTCGAATTTCTAAATTAACCGTTCGCAAGCATAGCAGTGACTTCTTTTTATTAAAGACGACACGACCCTGAGCTATCCTCTGCTTTATATCCCTACTACTCCCTCCATCCTGACTTATCTGACTTCCTAGGTATCTAAAATCAGCCACTTCTTCTAATTTTTCGGCTTCTATCTTTATATTCGCTCTTTCCCTACCTTTTCTTTCCTTGCATACCATTATTTTAGTTTTACTTTTATTTATTTTCATACAGTACTGATCTGTCAGTACCGCTTCCATTTTATTTAAAGCTACCTGTAGGTCCTCCTTGCTAGATGCTAATACTGCTATATCTTCTGCAAATATAAGCATACTAATCTTTTGCCCTTGCACATGTATTTTGGACGGGCCCAATTAAATCAAGTAGTGTGTAACTTACAAGATAGGACTAAATAATATGTAGGTCTTCGAGTTAACATTGTTTTTGCTGATCTATCGATCTGCAGATTGAAACACTACACAAAATTTTAAACAATAAGTACTTGGCTAATATATGTTCTTTTACACATCACGTGTTTATTTTATAATTTATGTTCTAAATTGCCTTCATTTCATTCATCGCGATAGGTACATATATGTCAAGCTGTCGCTGCCAAAAATTCGATCTGCCAGAATGAGAAGGAAAAGGTTAAGGTTGTGGCCGACCGGTTATAACTCATAGTTACCTTTACCGCAGGTGACCTTAATGGCAAATTAATTTACACTCTGTCTCACACGAAAACGATAAATGTTAAAGTAGGTAGGTCTTTCATAGAAATGACGAATGTGAACGTATTTCTGACGGAAGGTTAGAAATAATAAAGGGCGAAAATCCCTATATTATGAGCTAAATGTACTTAACAAATCGTTTAAGGATGAGCGATACGTTTTCAGGACGTGTAAAGGTCAATTGAGATTGTTTTTCCTTGTTAATGACAGTAGGGTGTTTGACAGCTAGCAATGTCGTTCTAAAAACATTTGCTTCGAAATTCGACTAACATTAGCACAGAAAAGATTATTAAAACATTTCCTCTTGCACTTTAAATGCATATAGACTATTCATATAAATAAAAGTCTCCGGTAGAAGTCTGTCTTTATGGTTTTAGAAAAATTGAAAATTGTTGGATAGTATTGGATGCAATTTTACTATATTAACCCCGAACAGATTTAGACGTGTATATAAGTGTCGAACTTCTACACTAAAACCTAACCAAAATACATTATGCATAGCACTTCACACATATCAGTCGGACAATCCTCTTTCATCCACGTTATAAGTAAATATTATCAAAAAAAAATACAACGTGTAATTATACAACACGATACTGAAGTAAAACTTCTTCAAACACATAAACATACCGGGATAGGGGTTAAGGAATTGGTTTATTGGTATTATTTGTACACTATGCTTCTCAAGGGTGCAATGCTGATAGTAAATATACTATAGAATGTCTTTATATACAACAATCACAGCTTTTTTGTCATTAGACAATACAAACCGGCCGGTACCGCCGCAACCGCCATGTCCCTGCATTTTAAGTCTGGAGTATCTTAGAAAATATTAATTTAAATTACATGCAGTAAAGGACCATATTGATCTATATTAAATGCACAATGTATTTAAAAGTACTTTATTGGATAAGAATTAATGCTGTATTGCTTAAAATCGCTTCGTAAATAAGCCATTATTTCTCGTAAAAAGTAAAGGATAATAAATGGTTATTGTGGGTTATCTCTAAGAGATAGACATATACCATCGCGGAATTTTTGTGTAAACCTTTTTAAGGTGTACATTACTGTAGTATATTATTTTGATCTATCTCGTAGGGTTCAGCCAGCGTTTGCAATGTAAGCGCAAAAAAATGTGTTTATTTATGACATTACATTACAAACCTCTAAAATTTTCAGTGTTTCTCTACTGTATTATGCATGTATTATACATATAAACCTTCCTCTTGAATTACTCTATCTATTAAAAAAAAACGCATTATAATCCGTTGCGTCGTTTTAAAGATCTAAGCATACATAGGGACAGACAGCGGGGGAAATGCGTTGCATGATTTCGTTACATAGCAACTCGCATGAAACGAACTACCGTGCGTAAAGAAGTTTCACTTCAAAAATAATTGCCTTGACCTACGACGTTCATAAATGCGGACACCCTTAACCGACGGATGACTTTATCGTCCCTTAAGGCCGGTAATCGAAACTTCATAAATAAAATGTAAATCAGGGTTTCTTCATACTGTACCATACCCCGTAGCACATTCTGATAAAAAGTACGTACTTATAAAAGGTTTAGAAACGAAAAGAATTCTACATTAATTAACATGAAGTACATTTTAAATCATTTATTCTGGGAAATCACTCGTAAAATGCGTTAAAATGAAAAATAAGGCATTTTATTTTCTTACTTTAACTGAAAGTTAATGAGAATTCGCTGAATACGGAACAAAATAATGATCTTAAACACTTTCTTACTATTATGGATTTCCAGAGCAGTATGCCTATTGACTAAGCGTTATTTTTGCATTCTCATTCAATTCAATCTGCAGACAGTTTCGAATTAATAATGCATTAACAGGGAAATTCCCTAGAATTAGAGTCAAGTGTCTTTCCAGTGTTGAATCACAGATTTATTCAATAATAAGATAGCAACTCTTTAACGAAGCTTATATTCTTAGGACGTCTTCGTAACCTGGAATATCTTTAGATAAGAGAACTACTCAAATGAATTACTACTTTGATTGTTTCTTTAGAAACGGTTTTACCCCGAGATATTTTTATTCGCCAATTCAGGAGTTGTTCTTCCCATGTTTGTTTTACTTTTATTTATTTTCATACAATACTGTTTATCCTTCCTAAATAAGGTTTGTTGTAAAGCCGGAGAAAAGGACGGAAAGTCCTCTTTGGCTTCCATTTAGTAATCGTTGGAATGTGTGGGTAGTAGTTCGACAGAAACAAATGAGACGGCTAAAACGAAGGCGTAAGATAAGCGAAGCATTAAATGTGGAATATTATAACTATAATTAAAAAACATACATTGCGACTATTTTATGTATTCTTTTGGTTTGAATTTTGCAAATTAATTGGAATTTAATTGCAAATACATTCAAATTTCCCTAACTCGAACCTCCTAAACTAAATCAGTTACGAAATATTATTATGAATATTAATATGAAGTCTTTTGAAAGCTTTTGCTGTTGTCACCTCTCGTAGTTTAGTGGTCAGAACATTGGTGCGTAAAGCCAAAGGTCCCGGGTTCGATTCCCGGCGGGGTTGTGACAACAGCAACAATTTTTTTTCCCTCATTAATTCGGGGTAGTTTGTAGTGGGTAAAAATTCAGAAATGATTTTCAAAATAATATTTCATATTAAACTAACTCACTTCTAAAAGATGTCTAAAATTGTATGTATGTTTAAACAACCAGTCAGTTATCTTTGAGTTCAGTTCATGTTAACGAAAATTTCTGCTTTACCGTCAAACTTTTTAATTTTTGTTCTTCTCTTAACAGCTTTTTATGTCAGTTTATTTATTGTTTCCTTCAACATTAACAAGATGAGAAGATACGCAAGCTTTAGTTGTATTTTACTCGTTTTGTCTGTAAAAATTCAGTAGTATTTTTTTATTTAACATGTCACTTAAATTCAGCTCAAAATTTTCCGGCGGGTAATTTTTGGGTTTGCATTTTTTAGGTAGGTGGGTATATAATTCGTCCATTTAGATCAAGCATTAAAAACATCGTTGTATGGTTAGTGACAATGATAATATGTGAAACGTCTGAAGGTTTTTTTTATCTTCCTTCTCTTTATAAATAAAACGAAAGATAACAGAAAGTAAAAATTGTCAACTCTCTTTAAGATTTCTGTAAAGCTTTAGATTTAACGATTCACCAGGAGAACAAGTCATAAAAACGATAAGAATTTATACGGGTGTTATTTATTTTTGCTGTTTCGTATAGGGTGCCTCCCCTGAAGTACTTTTTTTGAAGCCTTCCTGACCTCTTTCCTACCAGATGCATATCATTTCCTGTGCTTTACACTTCCGGAACACAATTCCCCTCATTTCCGGTATCTTCGTATTCAATGAAACTTCACCGCCGAAATGTATTAAAAAAAACCGCGACGACTACAACTCCAGGAGCATCACCAACGTCGCGTTGAATGGAAATCTAAGGATATTTATGGTTTTGGTAGTAACTGGTGATAAAACTTGGATATACAGTGGAAACTCGATTAACCGAACTAATTATTGTCATTCGGTTTAGGCCATTGGTTACCATTCGGGAGGACGCCGGTTCCATTCCAGGTCGGTCTGCCTGGGTCCAAATTTTCTGTGGTTTCCTTGCATCACTTAGGCTAATTCTTGGGCAGTAATATTCCACAGATAATCTTTCATTCTTTTTCCATCTTCATTTCGTCCGTCTTATATTTCTCACCCAAACTACCACCCGCCCATTCCCACGATTCCTGAAAAGAGGCCGAAGAGTCCTACCTTCCGGCGTAGTCGAAAATCCGGATACCTGAATGTACTAAGAAAAGCAATTTTTGTATTAATACACATTATTAGAAGACCTACTGCAACCTTTATCATGTCCACATTAAGACTAGACTACAAAGATATTTGTTCGCTATTAGCAATCCGAGTCATTGTGAATCCTTATGATGTATAAATCTTTGATGGCCAGGACCAGTCAACTTATCTTCGCAAACCAAAATCTGTTGGTAAAAAAGATGATAACTGATTTTTTAACCTATCCTGCTTTTTGGTCATTTAAACCTATTTGGCTGAATTGTTTGGAGTATTAAGAAATCTTCGACCAAATTTAAGAGTCAATTCTTAATTCATGCAACACGACAAAGCACCAGTTCACAGAGTTGGCATTACTACGAAATATTTCACTGCAACAGATATCATTGTGTTAGTTTATCTCGCCTAAAGTCTGAACTATGGATTATTTCCTTTTACAAAAGTACGTCTCATGGACAACAATGTAACTGCAAAATTTGAAGTTAATACAGGCTTAGTATTTCTACAATAGAAACTTTGCGTTAATTACGCTTAGCATTTCATTCATATCGACAAAAATATTGTTTATTATATTATAAAGTACTAGACTTAGTAATTCAATTAGACTGTTGTCTTTGTGAGGTTTGCAAGATGTTATCATTTAGTAAATGTTTTACGAAACATCGCCAAGGCTCGTCTGAAGCAAAAAAAGTGTCTTTTTTGCAAAGTTTCGATGTGGTTCGTGTAGGAAGTTATTAAAACTTTAAGTTACTTATCAAATATCCTAAAATAGCTAATCTTCACGACTAGTCTTAGTAGAAAATGAAACAATAATAACCTGTCGGCTGTTTTTTTTTTTTTAATCTTTTGGGTCAATTTTGCTTTACTAAGAACTAGTAATTAATTTTTCAATTTAATGTAGAAACAAATTAAATGATTACAAAATTTGAGGCGAAGAAATAATGCGACCAAAAATATATAATTAAAAAAAAGAAGAAGATAAGTAAGTACTCTAGTCAAAAATTTTCAGTCTCTCTCCAAGTCTTTCAGAGTCTTTCAGCCTCTCTGAGAGAGTCTCTCACATTCTTTCACAGTCTCTCAGTTATTGCCTAGGTGTTTTTATGGACCTCTCACAGTCTTTGTACGAGAGACTCGAACGATAAAATTGTTAATTCAGATATTCGAGTCTCTCACAGAGAGACTGAATGAATAAAACTGAAAAATTGAGAGATTCGAGTCTCTCGTTCAGAGATTCAAGTCTCTCGTTCAGAGACTGGAAATGAAATGAGGATCTCTCTATGAGCGACTCGAGTATCTCGTTCAGAGACGCTAAGCAGTCTCTCTCAGCGACACCAGAGACTCGATGAGAGACGGAGACTCGAGTCTCGCTTTCAGAGACTGGACATTTTTATCTCTGATAGGTAATCAGTTGGGTTTGTTTTTAGTGAAATCAACCAACTTTCCATTTAATCATCATTAAAAATAGACGAATCTGTTTTTAGTTGCGGTTATGGAATAGAGGTCAAAAGAGTTTCGATTCTTGTTTTGCGACACATTTTTACACAGGACATTTCTTCATTCCTCATTTACAGATGTCCCTGTTAAGTTTGATTTAAATAGAACCAGCATTTGAATGTAGTAACATTAATTAATTAGCTGAGTGTAACTAATCGTAACAGAATTCACGCGAAACCAAAATAGCTTAAGGTGGAATAAAAAATTGTTTTTCCTGTACTGCTTTTAACTTGATATATACGTGGGTTTATCTATAGACATAATAATAATTAATTAATCAGTGGCGGCCGTAGCTTCAATGAGCAACGACAGAGCATTGCTCAGTTTGGAGGTGGAGAACACTGCATTTCGAGCATCTTCTATTCTATGTATTATAATACCTACTCAACAACTAAGCAGGAGCTTTAATTTGCTCACGCGTTGTAGTAAATTATGTACTGCCACTGTTTTTTAAGTTTAAGTTCACCTGTGATTATAATTAGGTTCAATAGTAAGTGGCAAAATTCATAATACTACAAAGTAAAATAAAGACAATATCATGATCATATACATAAGAATGAGAACAATAGGATAAAGTTCGAATTTTCATTATTTTTTGAAATCGAGACGATATTCTGAGAGTGGCTCAGATAGCGAAAGTTCTCTAAAAACTCTTTTACCACTTATCCATTTAAGGAGTCAGATTACCTTAAGAAGCTGATACACCTTTTCAACAACATTTCACAACATGATATGTCTTATTTTGACCACCCCTGTCCTGTTCTCCCTGTACCCACAAGGACCAGAAAAATAAAACCAGAACCGCCATTTCTGATAACATTTTACGTGAAAATCGAATCAATAGAATTTTGAGGTTAAAATATTTCGAAATTGTTTGACGGTGAGTGCAGGGATGTGTCGACTTCTTTTAGTACCTACTTTTAAGAATTCTAACTGGTCCCAGAATCTATCTATTTTTCAAAAAAACAGTTGATAAATTTGTTCAACCGTTTTTTCAAAATTTGATGCATTCACTCTCTAGGAAACGATATCGTAACTAATATTATTAATGGGAATGTGAGTTTTGTTTGTTTATTACCATTTAACGCCTTAATTACTCAATCGATCTTCATGAAATTTTGTGCACACATTCTCAGGGGTGCCGAAAAGGATATAGGGCATCTTTTATTTAGAATAAAAATATTTTTTTCGGGAGATAGAAAAATGTTTTTTGTGGTCGTCGATGATCTTTAACACGTATTTAGGACATTAACTCGAACGAGTTTATTATTAGTAATATATAAAAGAAAAAATTATCGAGAAAATTTAAATTTATTCTGTAGCTATCTAGGAGAATGCGGTATTATCAGCCGCTACATACGAATGGAATCGAAATTACCCTAATCAGATTTGCATGCGATGGCTTCAAGGCAGCCCTTTATTAACTTAAGGCATTGCTCCCTTGAGCAAAAGAGGTAGGTACTTTCATAATGAAATGGAAATAAAATGAAGGGAGAGAATGGGTGTAACGGGTTTAATTATAAATAGACTTCCTAACGACATTAAAACTTTATTGTTTAGGACACATTTTCATTAAAAAGGGAAATACTTATACAGTTCCTCACCTAAAAATTCGGAACGTGGATTCACACAAACACAAAGCCCTGTTCCAAGCATACACTTTTAATAATCTTATTCGAATTTGTAAATTAACTAATATCGAGCATACAAGTGATTTCGTTATGCTAAATGCGACCCGACCCTGTGCTATTTTCTGTCTTACATACATACTAGATTTTACCCTTTGCTTCCCTCGCGAGGATGTCCAAAGTACGTGTCAAAGGTCATTGACGATTACATGAAATTAACTTTTCTATCTAAGGAACAGTATTTTATTAGTGCATAAAAAGTACCCTAGGATTATAAACGGAATGTGGTAGTAACCACATATAAAAACAGAGGCGCGGATAGATGCGAGACATTAGGACAATTAGCTTAACTTCCCATGTGTCAAAAGTCTTAACTAGAATTGTACAGAGGAGGATGGAAAAAAGGGCGGAAGAACTATTAGGGGAAGATCAATGTGGGTTTAGAAGAAATAGAGGAACGCGGGAGGCCATTCTAGCTTTACGGGTAACAATAGAGAAAACGACAGAAAAATGAAGGAGTGCGTACATAGGATTTATAGATTTAGAAAAAGCTTTTGACAGTGTTAAATGGGACAAGATGTTAAATATACTTAAAAATGTAGGAATAAGTTACAAAGACAGAAGAGTGATACTTAGAGCAACAGGCAGTTATAAAGCTGGGTCTGCAACGTAGAGAAGTAAATATTAGGAAGGGAGTCAGACAAGAACACATACTGTCACCGCTACTTTTTAATCTATACATCGAAGACGCCATCAATATCATTAAACCCAGTACAATTGTAGGGATAGATATACAGGGGTAAAAAATTAGTATGCTTAGATTTGCAAATGATATAGCAGTATTGACATCTAGCAAGGAGGAGTTGGTGACTTTAAATAATATGGAAGCGGTATTGACAAAACAGTACCTACTGTATGAAAATAAATAAAAGTAAAACAAAAATACTGGTATTCAAGGGAAGAAAAAGTAGGTAAAGAGTGAATATAAAGATAGGAGACGAAAAAAGGACAAAAGATGTAGTAGATATACAAAGCAGAGGATAGCGCAGAGTCGAGTTTGGAGCACGCCGCTGTACGTGTGCAAAACATGGACAGTGGGTGCGGCGGAAAAGAAAAAAAATGTGGTGTTACAGGCAAATGATGAGGATACCGTGGATAGAGAAGGTTACAAATGAGGAGGTATTAGAATGAATAGGAGAACAGAGGACTCTATGGAAGTCAATAAGAAATAGGCGGGATAGGTTGGTAGGACATCTTCTCAGGCATGAAGGTCTAGACAGAGATATATTAGAAACAGAAACAGGAGTTAGGAGGGGTAGAGGTAGACCTAGATTAGATTACTGTTCGCAAATAGTTAAGGATGTGGGTTGTTCTAGTTTTAGGGAAATGCGAAGATGCGAAGGATAGGAAGGAGTGGAGATGCGTGTCCAACCAGTCTTAGAACTGACGACCTTATGATGATGATGAGATTCGTTTCTGCACCACTAACAGTGTGTACAAAATTTCATGAAGATCGGTTAAGTAGGTAATTAGGGCGTTAAATGGTAATAAACAAACCAACAACAAACAAAATCAGCAACTTCTTCCTATTTTTCGCCTTCTATTTTATTAGTTTTTGCCCTATTTTTATTTCTAACTACATACCAATATTTTAGTTTTATTTTCATGAATTTTTATCCCATTCTCTAAAAAGATAATATTCACTGATTCAATTATTTTTTAGTATCTCCAATTCACTAATTGGTTCGGTTTGCATTTACTTAAATGCAGTGCTAATAATATAATTAAGAAGGATATTGGCGGATATTAATTAGCGAAAAGCCACTGTTTTATTCTTAGAGAGCTTTTCTTTAATATACTTACGGAATCCTCAGTTCACGAATTCCATTTTCTAATTCCAGTAATCTTTCAGATTTTGCTAAGCGTACAGCGACATTTTCGCTGGAATGAAGCCAGTAAAAGCGATGGAAACATCCTTTGAACGGCTCGACCAGATATTACAATCCTGTAAAATGGTGATCGTAAAAATGATTAAAATACACTTGCACTTATTTCCCCGGCACGGTGAAACTTTTCAGGGTTAATGGCGCAATTTATTACGAAAGAAAATTGCTTTTTCTATCCTGCCTGTTTTCGTGACAAAAGGAACGTTGCTATCTGATCATCAAATTTTTAATTACACCTCCAAGTAGGAAAAAACGGAAAGAAAATTAATGGTCATTTTCTAACGACTTCATATTCGATTATATATTTACTTACGTTATACTGAACAAAGTGAAATAGACCAAGTTACGAAGTTTCACGGCTGTTTTATAAAATTAACTGGAACAGAAGCTTAGTTCTTAATTATTTATTATTATATAATATATAAAATAATTATTACCT
>NW_020442465.1:2373740-2411338 GCF_000699045.2 Agrilus planipennis
CAAAGAAATAAAGATGAATTATTATAAATATTTACGGAATTAATTGTATTCGTCTTTTTATAATTCATAATAAATAATTATTCTCTTAATTCCAACTGTGTGAAAAAGGAAAATTTAAGGTACAAATAGCTTCAACCACCTTTTAACTTAAAGCTTTTAAGGGATGTTACGCCTTGTTCAAAACATTTGGGAGTTAAATTAAATAAACTAAATAGTAACGTTTTTGTGTTAGCTACTTTCAAATAAACTTAAAAATGCGAAAAACTAGACTATCAACAACAATCTTATGTAGGCCATCCTCTGTCTCTGTCTTTCTTTCCTCTTGTTCCTACTCTTAATATATCTCTCACATTGTAGCGTTTCATGTCTTTCGCTTCTTTCTAATGTCAATCGAGGCACATTAACGTCGAAATATATAATCAGAAAAAAGGTATCTTTCGGAATTTCTTTAAAATTCAATTTGTTTCATAGGGATTTAATCAAATAACCTTTTAGTAAAAAAATGTTGGTATTATGTCATACTGACATGTTGATCGTGAAACCAATTTCTTTCAGAGAATTTGCTTAATACTAACCAACTGTAATTGACATTAAATAATGAACATAAATATTGTCATTTTCTTTCTCAAATATGATTTTGTCCGTAAACTTCATAAAACTATTTCGTTCTTTTGAAAATACCATATGAGATTTTCTTTCCTTTTCATCGTAGGTACTGAATCATATTATTGATGTGAAAATTCATTTTTTAATTTAATCGCACTACAAACTCCCTCAACTTAATGAGGGAAAAATTTTTTGTTGCTGCTGTCACACCCTCACCGGGAACGAACCAGGGACCTTTGGCTTTACGCACCTTGACGGAGTTTGTAGTGGGATTAAATTAAAAAATGAATTTTCACATTAATTCGATATCAACCCCTATTAAATGTCAAATATATATGTAGTATTCATTAGGGTGGTTCAAACAAAATTTTTAATTTTTTTTTCCAACCTTACCCCCTCAAATGTTTCTATTTGATGTAAAAAAAATACTCGTCAAACATGAGCCCTGTAGCTCAAATCTAAGGGGTCGCTATTTTTATTTTAGTTTCCCATTTAATTAACATAGGAAAAATTCTTTTTTGTTTTAAATTGAATTTACACATAATTTACGCAATTTTATCCAAAAAACCGTTTCATATTCTCAAAGTTGAGTCTTNGACAAACCGTACTTAATTAGGTCACAGATCCGTCAAACTATTGTATATATGTATATTAGTTAGGGTGCTTCAATGGTTCTCTGTACGTAGTGTAGGTGGCAGCTCACATGATAAAAATAAGATAAATGAATTAAACAAGTAATCATGGATTATAATTTTGTTCCATATTAGTTATTATTAATTATCCAACAAAAAAATTGAACATGTTCATTCTAGTTGATAGTTTTTTATTAATGATAATTAGAGCACATTATAGCAGTTAAGAAAAATACGCCTTTCCGATACGTTATTAATTTGATTTATTCTGGAGTGGCAAGTGTTGTTTTGGTACAGTTTGGGAATTTGTAAAGATAATCATACTTTGTCTTAGAGTTTTGTAAAGCTCAAAGACTCAACCTTGAGAATATGAAACGGTTTTTTGGAAAAAATTGCGTAAATTATGTGGAAATTCAATTAAAACAAAAAAGATTTTTTTCTATGTTAATTAAATGGGAAACTAAAATAAAAATAGCGACCCCTTAGATTTGAGCTATAGGGCTCATGTTTGCCGAGGATTTTGTTTACATCAAATAGAAACATTTGAGGGGGTAAGAGTTAGAAAAAAAATCGGTTGTCTGTAAAGTCGGTTTACTGACGATAGTTGAACGTGACAACGTCATAAGAAAATACTGATAGAATGGTTTCATTTTTCAAAAGAAAATTTTAATTTTATTTGTTTGATAGATATTTTGTATGGATATAGAGAAGGAGGTAAATGGAAATGTATTATTATATAGCAGCTGTCCACGCGGACGCATCGCTCACTCAAGTAGGAGAGAGAGAGACAGATGTCGAACGCTGCCGAACGCGGAGGCCGATTGTGCCTCTTTGTCGCTCGTTCCGCGCTCTCGCTTGCACTTCAAGCCTTAAATGGAACGCCTCAGAGCTAGGTAACGCCGCATGAGTAATGTTTTTTCGTGCGTGCAGCCGGCTCCATCGAATTATAAGACGTTGTCACGTCAAAAATTTAAAAAATTTGTTTGAAGCACCCTAGTATTCATATTATTTATTAATACAACGATTTGAGTTAATTCTTATAGGTTGTTGCGGTAGGTAGGAACCAGTATTGTGACAAAACGTACCCTTACCTGACATTCGCTAACTTCAGATGATTCAACTTTGATTCCAGTATGAATGTACATAATAGGTATGTATAATGTATATGCTTAGACGCATGCTTATATTTTACATGTGTACTGAACTCAAATTGAAATTGCTTGTGAAAAGCTCATATCCCGTTGCCGATTGGGACGAAAGATTTTAAAAAGTAATTTCCCGTTGAACACACACTCCCACATACAGACATACAACACATGTACAGACGTTTTCTCCCTTCCTCCCCCTTGTCTGCCGTTTTTCGATAGATACATCGATTTGCTGTCCACATTTAGTGGGATCACAGCCACCTCTGCCACCCCCGTTGATGCAATAATAATTATTTTAGACATGCGCCAAAGAATTTTTAATATTCGCGAGCCAACAAAATATCAATGATGTGGGACTAATGCATTCATGTATGAACTCAAACGTTTAATTAAAAAATGAAAGCGTATTGCTTCATTAAATCAACGACAGAACAAAATTATTTTTGTACAACGTCAGAATAGGTAATATTTCTCGCAATTTGATAAACTCGTCGAAGGCACGGAATTGTGGTGGTAATTGATTTGGAAGGAATTTTCTTTTTCAGAAATATTTCATTAAAAATTGATTGGAATTCAAAAATTTGTTCGCAAAAAGTGAATTTCCGATAACTTTTACCTCATAAAGTTCGGTCAAATAGGGTTTCATTAAATGAATTAAACATTAACTACAGTTCACAATTACCCAGTATTCACAATGATTGGTAAAGGCCTTCGCGGCCAGTTGGTGAACTGATGCAGTCTTGATTCGAATCTAAAAGTCGTCGTCGATTGGAGCTGTTTTTTAATGTCTTTAATTGACTACATGGAGCGTTAATCTTGATAAATAACGAATTGATTTATTAGAAAATATTAGCGATTAAAACATTGGAACTTTTACGTTTCAGAAATAGACCTTCAAATAAATGCTCACACTAATAGACTTTGAAGAACCACAACCTGAAAATATTAATATACTTAAACGTATTTCATGATAAAACGTCCAAGGGGCCTTTCGGCAAAATGCTTCAATATGGTCTCTTGTCAGGGCGTACCCACAAATGTATGTAAATACGTATCTAGTTATAGCGGTCCTTCTATCCTAAGAGAACGGAAGCGTTAGCGTTGGATTTCTTGTGAAGTGCAAATATCTTCTTTCTAGCTCTAGTGCTTAAGAAGTTACAACTGAAGATACATAATATCAGTAGAACGCAGCGCCTACTTCGGCTGTACCCCGAGCGCCTTAGTACTATAGTAACTTCCACAACAGATGTCGCAGCTGTGTGCTTATGCAGCAAGGTGAATAATATAATTACTAGATACTGTAAATCGCAATTCCTTTTAAATCAAAAGTTGCACTAGAGTGATACGTTATGAAAACATAAATATAAAAATAGTTTGAAAAAGAAGGCATTAAATGTAATGGGAAAAGTATGGGGAATAGGAGAAAGAAACTTAAGAGGTTGCTGGAAAAAGAAAATGTTTCTTTTCGAGACACTAGTAGAAAGTATACTAATGTATGGGGCAGAAATCTGGGGATGGGAAGAGCGAAAAGAAATCGAAAGTATTCAGGACAGATATATTAAATGGACACTAAAGCTAGATAAGAGTACTCCGAGATACCTTCTTCAGGAAGAAAGTAAACATGAAGTACTGACCATAAAATATTCAAAAAGGGCCTTAAACTACGAAGAAAAAATATTAAATTCCGAAGGCAACGCAATACTAAAAGAATGTCTAAAAGTTAAGGACAATATTTCGGTCTTGCAAAAGGAAGAAAAGAAAACCACAAAGGAGAAATTGAAAAAAGAAAGAAAGAATTTTTTAATGGAGAGAGGATGGTCAACCAAACATTATATATGGAAGTTGGAAAATGAGAGAAATGTATGGAAGGAACTAGAAAATTTAACTAAAGATATTGATAAACAAAGAAGGAGAGAGAAAATGAGAAATCTGAAATTCGCTCAAGAGTACAAGATATTATGGAAAGAAGGAGAAGAAAAACCTCATTAGGTATTTGAAAGATGAAGGAGTAAAGGGAAAAAAGGAGCTACAATTAACTGCAAAATTTAGATTGGGAAGTGAAAATAGAGCGTCAAGGTATTGGGAAGAAGAAGAAGAAAAGAATTTATGCAGATTATGTAAAAAGGAGCCAGAGACGCTTGAACACATTTTTGAGGGATGTAGAGAAACAAGAAATTCTACAAAAAATTGGAAAACTCAACTGGAAGGAATGGACAACGTGAAAAAGATGAGAGAAATCTTGTGGAAGAGGAAAATAGCAGTACAAGAAGAATAATAGAAACCGCACCTTTGTACTTTGTATATATAAAACATATTAAACAAAATAATTCGAAGTGGTCTGTAGTCTGTCGAAATTGCCAGACGCGGATCGCGATTTCGATATTTTTGGATCTCAACAGCGCGTCGCAGGCAGCCCCGACAGAACACAGACCAACTTTTACCTGCTAACAGTGCCTTTTAGAAAATACTACAAATGGCGCAGTAATACAATACAATACAGTAATACACAATAATACAGACCACTTCGAATTATTTTATTCGATTATGGTAACGTGCCTATCACGTTGAGGTTGGCTACGCCGGGATTCGTTTTCAGCAAGTAGATATTCACACAAGTGGATCTTGTTGGAGCATACGTAATCCTAAAATGTAGCATCGTGCTACAGATGGCGTTTACTGCGCCATTTGTAGTATTTTATAAAACATATTGTTTTAATAAAGCTCATATATATATGAAAATTATTTAAGAACAAGTTGCGCATCCTAAAATTCAACAGAACTTCTGAGAGGGATTTCTTTATTATGATCCACAATTTTCAACAACATCACTGAAACAAAACCCGTACATGGCAACATTGTAAATACTGATGTAGTGAATAGTTGCCAAAGTATAATATTTTTTAGTAATAATTGCACAAAAGCCATGGACCAATGGCTACTGGTTACTATTAGAAGAACAATATGGCATCATACTAATTATCTCGACTATCGATTGGTGGTTTTTGTTGGAAAAGGTTTTGTTTAGTCGATGTAGTTGACCCACATTTCATACTGTGGTGGAGTCTGGACGTACTCAATGTATGTATGTATGTACATGTGTATTTGTACCTAACGTTTACCTACATATACATGGAGGCTTATCTTCATACTGGCTTTACAGGTGCCCGGTATTATCCTGCAAAAGCAAACTCTAACGTGTGTGGGTGTGTGTATGTGTGCGGAGCTTAGGTTGCTACATTGTATGTATCCTTTAGTCCCGTCTGCGTCGTTTTATGAGATTTCCCATCGTTTGTTATCAAAGTTTCCTTTATTATGCTGACTGGAACGTATAATGAAATAGATTCCATCTCTACCAGAGCTTCCGTAAACCAACAGCTAACATTTGAACCCTCCGAATAATATTATAATCAATGAGAGAGAGTATTGTTTTCCCTGCTCGACCTTTGATACATAAAGGTAATGTTATTTTATGTTAATTTGCGAGCAAACAGCTGCCTACGATATCTATCCAATGTATAGAATGTAAAATGATAATTGTTAAAAAACTGAAGCACTTTTACCAGAAATGGTTATGATGTACTTGAAACACAAGATGCAAAAGCATCAAATCATTTCCTGTAGTCTTGTTCTAAAAATGCATTCAACATACAAAAACCAGAAGTAGCATTGTCTAAAGAGTTTTGCAACTAAAAGGCTCGTTGTTGATTCATTGTTTACAGTAAAGTTCATCATCATAATCATAATATCGTCAGTCTTAAGACTGGTTGGACACGCACCTCCACTCTTTCCTATCCTGAGCTAATCTTCGCATTTCCCTAAAACTAGAACATCCCACATCCTTACCTATTTGCGCACGGCAATCTAATCTAGGCCTACGTCTACCCCTCCTAATTCCCGTTTCTGCTTCTAATATGTCTCTGACTAGACCTTCATGCTTGAGGAAGCGTCTTACCAACCTACCTCGCCTATTTCTTATTGATTTCCATAGAGTGCTCTGTTCTCCTATTCCTTCTGATATCTCCTCATCTCTAACCTTCTCTATCTACGGTATCCTTAACATTCGCCTGTAACACCAGATTTCCAACGTTTCTAACCTTTTCTTTTCCGCCGCACCCACCGTCCATATATTTCACACCCGTATAGCGCCGTGCTCCAAACATACACCTTTAACAACCTTTTTCGAATTTCTAAATTCGCAAGCATAGCAGTGACCTCTTTTTATTGATGGCGACTCCATCCTGCACTTCTCAGATACCTAAAATCGGCCACTTCTTCTAATATTTCGTCTCCTAGCTTTATATTCGCTCTTTTCCTACTTTATCTTCCCTTGCATACCAGTATTTTAGTTTTACTTTTATTTATTTTCATACATAACTGATGATCTGTCTGTACCGCTTCCATTTCATTTAAAGCTATCTCTAAGTCCTCCTTGCTAGATGCTAATACTGCTATATCATCTGCAAATCTAAGCATACTAATCTTTTGTCCCTGTATATCTATCCCTTCAGTTGTACTGTCTTTAATGATCTTGATCGCGTCCTCGATGTGTAAATTAAAAAGTAGCTGTAACAGTGTGCATCCCTTCCTACTATTTACTTCTCTACGTTGCAGCCCCTGCTTTGTAACTCATCCCTACATTTTTAAGTATATTTAACATCTTGTCCAATTTCATATTATCAAAAGGTTTTTATAAATCTACAAATCCTATGTACGGACTCAATCTCATTTGTTATCCAGGGTTTCTTACTTTCGTTTTGTTTAAAACCTATTAGTTACATTTCGAAAATCATAATTTTGTCTTCTATCAAAATAAAATGAGATGTTTAAAAATTCAAAATATTTAATATTTTTAAACAAGAATCAAATAAAACAGGAACTAATAAATTCAACGTATTATATATAACTTTTAATTTTGTGTTTTCAAAAACTAAACCTGAAATTTCTTTGCAACATGAAACCGTTTACACATTAACACAACTTCAAAGGTTTATATAACTCATTTCAGTGCCATAAACACGTTTATAAATGCAATTCATAAAGAAATGTCAGCTGTTGGTTAATTAAATTATGGGAGACGTTTTCTAATTTTAAAATGCCAAATCTATAATATGAGTGAATTATGGCTGAAATTAATTGCTCTACATAATTATATTTACACATAAAGAATTATGTGAACTAATTATTTATTATTAGGTAGTTTGGCGAGAAAATTATTTATAGACAAAATGAACAATAAAAAGAAATACAACGTGTAATTATATAACACGCTACTGAAGTGAAACTTCTTCAAACACACAAACATACCGGGATAGGGGTTAAAGAATTGGTTTAATGGTATTATTTGTACACTATGCTTCGCACGGGTGCAATGCTGATAGTAAATATACTATAGAATGTCTTTATATACAACAATCACAGCTTTTTTGTCATTAGACAATACAAACCGGCCGGTACCGCCGCAACCGCTATGTCCCTGCATTTTAAGTCTGTAATATCTTCGAAAATATTCATTTAAATTACATGCTGTAAAGGGCCATATTGATCTATATTAAATGCACAATGTATTTAAAAGTACTTAATTGGATAAGGATTAATGCTGTATTGCTTAAAATCGCTTCGTAAATAAGCCATTATTTCTCGTAAAAAGTAAAGGATAAAAAATGGTTATTGTGGGTTATCCCTAAGAGATAGACATATACCATCGCGGACTTTTTTGTAGAACTTTTTAAGGTGTACAATACTGTAGTACCTATATTATTTTGATCTATCTCGTTCAGCTAGCGTTTGCAATGTAAGCGCAAAAAATGTGTTTATTTACGACATCACATCATAAACCTCTAAAATTGTCAGTGTTTCTCTACTATATTATGCATATATTATACATATAAACCTTCCTCTTGAATTACTCTACCTATTAAAAAAAAAACACATTAAAATCCGTTGCGTAGTTTTAAAGATCTAAGCATTCATAGGGACATACAGCGGGGGAAATGCGTTGCATGATTTCGTTACATAGCAACTCGCATGAAACGAACTTACCCTACCGTGCGTAAAGAAGTTTCACTTCAAAATATTAATAACAGCAAGATGGCAGGCAGTCTTTCACTCGCGTCAAGAAATTCTTTTAGCCTGTCACCAAGCTCTACCAAGGTTGGAGAAAGGGATAAAGCAATTGTTCTTCCCAATCATTATCATCATCATCATCATCGTCATCATAAAGTGGTCAGTCCTAAGACTGGTTGGGCACGCACCTCCACTCTTTCCTATCTAAGCTAATCTTCGTATTTCCCTAAAACTGGAACATCTCACATCCTTAACTATTTTGTGAACAGTAATCTAATCTAGGTCTACCTCTACTCTGTTTAACTCCTGTTTCTGCCTCTAATATATCTCTGACTAGACCTTCGTGCCTGAGAAGGTGTCCTACCAAACTTCGCCTATTTTTTTATTGACTTCCATAGAGTCCAGTATAACATATACTTGTATAAGTCGAAACAATCTTGTCAACTTTTCGAAAGAAACGTTTGGTGGAAGAAGTTTATCTTTAGTTTTTAATTTCGAAACTACTAAAACTATGTTTTCCTTCCAAGAGATGTTTGCGTAATTTTTTATTCGATACGATGAAAATGTTCTTTGATCCTTTCATCAATTGATCTTCCCGTTTGTCCAATGTAGACTCTTACAATTTTCACATATCAGTTGTTTGTAAATATAGGATTCTAAATGTTCAATTATTATGCTTTTTTGTTAATAATTTGGTATCCACAAGAATTATTGTAAACACTAACTAACAGGAATGTTCAAAAGTGTTAAAACTAGCGTTACATTATTAATTCACGATCAAATTTTTTTGCACCCTTTCAAATGTTTGTTTTCGATTTCTACATAAATAATTTTATTATTTTTGTGCTGATACAAACAATAATAAGTTTCGACTAGAACCTATTTTTAACATAAAATACTTAATTAAGACAAGGTAAAGAAAAAATTTTGAACTTGGTAAGACAGAAGGGGGAAATTATGTCAAGGTCGTATCAATAGATTAAAACCACTAACAGGATGTATCTGTCCCTGTAGGGCTTCTAATAAACAAGGTCCACTATGTTATATGTTACATGAGTACTTCCTTATTTCCTAAAAATAGCTAAGGAAGGGTAGATAGTTACAAACATGCAAGAATAAAATCAGGAACCAAATATTACATACATTACGACCTATTTTTATAGGTAAAAATAACATACATTTTAAAAACTATGCTACATTGTTATTTTTATTTTTGCTTTTTTGTGTTATCAACCTATCTACCTACGAAACATGTTAAAAATTGATAATGCTGCTATAATAGGCCTATATAAAACTGTATAAAATGGGAACTTCGCATATCACTTCACCGTGTTTAAAAAACAGGGAAAAGCACTCAAGTCATTAACATAGACGAATGACATACGAACTAATATGAATAAAAAATACTGTATGGTGCCTAGATATTTGCAGATGATAAACGTATATGGGCATTATTTGTACATGACATATTGTTTTCATGTAAGCACTTTTGATCTCTTAATTAAAGGCTTTAATAGTCAGTACAGAAAAATCAATCGTAATGAGGCACTTTTTTAATGATCTTAAATACGTAGTAGTTATTTATGAATTATTAATGTTTCGTGCACATTGAAAATACAATAANTGCAGTCGACTCCCGATAATTTGACACTTCTTAATTTGAATCTCTCAATAATTTGAATTTTTTCCGGTCTCACTTATTCCAGTCTTCTTTCAAACGTTAATGAGTCATGTTAATGTTTAATTTGTGCTATTAAAATGAATCCAAGGAAGAACAAATGTCTTTCCATAGGTGAAATAAAAGCGTGTGATTCAAGTTGTGAAGGATGGACAATTAAAAAAAGTTGTCGTTACACAGTTTGGTATTTTACCGTCGACATTGTCAATGGTTTTGAAGAAGAAAGATTACATTAAGGAAAGTACCTTAATTGCGAGTAGAAAAATATCACGCCAGGGTGAATTTCCTTGTCTTGAAGAGTGCTTGCTTAAGTGGATTTGTTAGTGTAGAGGGCAAAACGTTCCCATCGGCAGATTTATGTTGAAGGAAAAAGCCAAGTCTTTTGCACAGTCCCTTGGAATTGAAGTATTTGCAGCAAGTGAGGGTTGGCTTTCAATTTCAAAAATCGACATGGCATCACATTTAAAAAAATCTTTGGTGAAAGCGCCAGCGTGGATATTTCCATTTGTTCTCAATGGATTGATGAACTAATCCAGCTTTTGAATGGGTATGACCAAGAGACATATTTTTATAAAAATGTCTTCTTGATCACACTCTAACGTTTAAAGACGAAACGTATCGTGGTGAGAAACTCAGCAAGGATAGATTTACTGTTCTTTTAGCTTGCAACTTGGACGGTTCTCAAAAATTTGAAATTTATATCTGGTTTCAAATTATCGACTGTACTCAATTGTGTAAGTTTTCGGACTTGTCATTGCCTGAAACAAGGAAAATTTAATAAAAGGAAAAATAAATGAAACAAATTTGTTATAAATTTTAAAATGTTAAAGATTAATTTCAACGTGGGAGTAATTCGTTAGCACAATATTAACCTTTATCCAAGTTATTTTGTAATTAAAACGTTTTAAAGAGGGGATCATTCAGCTTCAGCCAATTTTATCTGGCTGCCTTTACAAATTATGTTTCAGATTTCATCATAATATCTAGTGCCTACAGTTCTTTAATTCTTGGGAAACAGGGTCGTGTCTTCCAACTCCTCTTTGTGCACGTGTCTGTGGTAAAAAAATCCCTCTTATTCACTTCATAACATTTAAACTGTAAAAGCGAGCCATAGCGAGGTACGCTAGGGCAAGCTAATCGCCCTGAAAAGTTTTGAGCTTGTCCTAGCCGACAGTCTAAATGTCTACTCCTAGTTGACGAGTTGTACCTAGGTACAGTGTACATTAGTAACAGGAATGCAGTTACGGATGGGCCTAGGTGGATCGTGGCTTATGTACTGAAATTTCTAACCCTTCTGCTAGTCCACCCTGAACTTAACCTAAATCTAAACTTTAGAACATAACTTAGGGTCACCTAATTTCACGAGTGTTACACAATGTGATTGGGTGGAATGAATACATTTTTAAGGTACCGATAATGTTAAGTATCTATTTAATATCAACTTTGTACAAAATTTAGCGACATATCTATTTAATGATATCAAAACATCTGTTACGTGATTTACAAGTTCCTCCGTATAATCCCATGCAAATCAACAGCTTCCCTGCTAAACAAACAGAAAAGCTATCATGGAGTCCGACGATGGGCCACCAAGGAAACTCAACTCAAGAACGATCTGCCACAAGGGTCGACACTCTCCTTGTATGTATCTACGTCGCAGACATGCCAGAGATAGGGTCCGTCTGCCCTGGTGCAAGTTTTTCTGCAGTTGCCGTGGATTACGTAAGGAAATGCAGTGGCAATAGATATCAGTGGGGTAGCGTGAATTTCTGCCACCCGGAGCGTAGCCTAAATTTGCCGCCTTTCCTCTTTTTAAAATAATGTAAGACCTTTTATTTGAATTGGCAGGATTGCAATGCAAAGATATATAAAGAACTTATATGCCCCCTTCATGCTACGCCACTACCACAGATAATCTATCACTTCTCTTCTGGAACATGCTTCCATCCTAACAACAAACTCGCTAAAAGGGAACTTAGCATACAATTAGATGGCTCATTTACAGCAAAACACCAAAATACATAAATGTGACACTTGATAGAACACTTTCGTTTAAGGAGCACACAACGAATACAGCTGAGAATTTAAAACCGAAGAACAACAAATGTTCTTTGTATCATTTCTCATTCTCCCATTTATCTTTGTCTCACAAACCGTCGTCTTCTCAATTGCTGAATAATGTACGCCATTTTAGCTTGGCAACTGTGATATTTAATGTATATAATTGAAGCTTAAGAACGATGACAAAGATCATCAAATCTACTCCTACGGGATTTATTCCAATATCTTCATATACCATCTCCGCAAAAACGCCCTTACAAGAGAATACAGAAAGACTTTGAACAACCAAAACCAACCAATACAACCACAATCCCTTTCGGTTTAGAAAGCCGCCTATCAAACCAGGAATAACTGTACAGATGAAGAATTCAGCATGACTAATGCTTGGCATAATGATTGGACCACAAAAGGAAGCAACCAAATCCTATTTATTATCCGGGTTTTGACTTACCATTTAACACCTAAACAACTCTCAACAGAATATGGACCCAGCATGGTAGATGTGTCTATTTCCTAGTCCATAAATGGTACAAGACATTGACTCCGATCTGCAAATGCGGTGAAATCCAAACTGTGTAGTATATTGTAGAAGATTTCCCTAGGATGGAGTATAAAGGATTTAAGGATTTCCTGATGATAGTAAACAAATTTATTACTTTGTCTATATAAATCGAAAGGTTTTGCGATTCTTCTCTGGATGAACATGATTGCTACATTAGTTATCTTAGAAAATCTCACATCCTGGGAAGGAAATAAACATAGGGTCTAAAGTATTACTGATATCATCATGGAACTCAAGGCGTTTTGAGTTATGGGGGGATTATAGGTATATCTGTAGTTTTAGGTTTTACATTGTCATTTTTAAGGGTTTATCTGTGTGGAGCTTAAAATCTACAGTGGTGTAATCCATTCTTGCCTGTGCAAAAAAAAGCTGAGTACGTTCCTGATTGATAAGTAGCAATCACGAAATTTAATATGGTTATTATAATGGATTTCGTTTTAGTGAGACATTAATTTGTATTGAATTCCTGAAAATTCCAGGTGGATATTATAAGATACAAACAAAGATTCATTAGTCTCAAAACACATTGAGCTACTTTTAAGAAAATTAATTCATCATTGGAAGAACCAACGATTGCAACTTTTCTAATTTGCATTTGTATGTATAAACCTATCTACAATTATTAATTAATAAAAGTAATTCAAGGTTTTTAGTTTTATTTTATTCGTGCGAGGAGCGAGAAGTATTGGAAATTAACAACAAAATAAGCAGAACTTTATGTAAATAAAGTAAAAAGTTACTGACTGATTTGAAGTGTTAACGTTTATGTACGTACCTAATAACTACAAACAAAATTAACAATAAACGTAAAGTACTTTTTTATTGCTTATAATCCTCTCTCTACCTAATTGTAAGTTAAAATATCTAATTTAGCTGCAACATTTATTATTAATCGTAAGTTATCTTCGGTAAATTTACTTCATTATATTTAATCAGTAAAGAAACGTCTATTTAGCGAGAACTAATTAAATTATAGATATTTTTATTTTATTATATTTAAAACTCTTTATTATATCTATAGGTGTATAATATCTATTATCTATGGTATACACACAAAAAACGTTGTCCGAGGCAGAGTAGAGCATTTCCACCAATCAGAGATCAGCATTTCGAACACGTTAGGAGCGAAATCATGCAGCATGCGTTGAGTATGAGACGAGATGCCGGTCGGTCAAGAAATGCACGCGTTGCGGTTACAATAATATAGTGTTTATGTATAGTGAGACTTTAGGGTTAATTTATTATTCGAATTGCGTATTGTTTATAGCATTTCTTGACTGTCAAATACAATTTGCGAACATTGTACTGAAGCGTGTGCCTGAAAGCAACAACTCCTGGGAAGACGCCATCTTGTGAAAGGTAAAGTTTCTGTTGCTGTTTTGTTCATGATTTGCTACAATTTCGATTTGTTTTTGTCGTTTTTATATGCCGAAGAGTATTACATAAAACATGTAGTTTAAGGATTATATTGACGATTTTTCGGTGTTGTTAATATGTAATCTATAATTAGGTATATAAACTGCTCAATACACACATACCTTACAATGACCGATTTAATTTACTCTTTTTTACGATTACATATTCTATCTACAAAATATTGTAATCGTAAAATTTATAGATCTACTATTATACTTAGGAATATGCATACATACATGTAGGTATAAATGTTGTACAATTAAAAAAATATTTGGATAGTTTGTATATTAGCCAGTCCGATAGTAGACACCGAATGAACATAAACTAATCAGTTATTTAGTAGAAAATGGGTTTCTAAAAGAATCAATATACCTACCTAACTGATATTAAGTAAGCACAGTTAAGAAGGGGGTTTTAATTTTTTTTGTGTCGAAGAAGGGAAGAAGATTGAAGGCTGTTTTAACATTGAACATTTTCAATATCAATAAACACACCTAGAGGCGCCTTTATACCTCGACAATAATGAATGAGAGGAATGGTTATATAATAGTTGTAAATGGTTCAAATCTAAACAATGTTGCACACTAAAAATTACAATTAGGACCTTTTTTTGTTTACTCAAAATTAGGGGTTGTCCAAAAAAGTCCCACTTTCAGCGACCCCCTAACAAATATTACGTCACAAAAGCTTGCCTATCCTGCTACAAACAATTTCTTACAAAATTCGTTAATTCTCCTCTACTAGAGGTGAGCTTCAACAAAGTATGTTGTTAAGTTAATAACAAATTGCAAAAACGCCATATTTCCTTAGACCCCTCCCCTTGTCATATCTCGTCACACGAAGCAGTACTCCCCTCCCCTTATTTGCGAACGTGTTTTAAGAACTGTCCCTTACAAAAATTATTACCTAGATAGGGGGGGAGGGACTGTGGGGTGCAGCTGCCTAGTCTAAGGCTTCTTTTAATGTTTAAAATTTCTTTTTTCAAGAAAACTAATAATTTTCCTCAATATATTATGTTCTATAGGTTTTATAGTGAAAAATTTCCCAATTTTAAATTATTAATTTCTTTGAAATGCTTACGTGTAACCAACTGATTACGGCTTATTTAATTCTATACCCATAAACGGATTGTTAATTTGTAATTTTGTGTTTTATCATCACTATTTTTCTAAACCAGCAGCAGCTTCAAATAAAAAACGATATAAAATGACTGAAATTTGTATATTTAAACAGTTGCCATAATTTACTATTATAAAAACAAAATAATTATCAGCACAACCTGTACAAATTTCAATTTAGTAACCACACACAACCTATTCTCGGCTTTCAGAAACTTACATTTGTAAAAAAATAGATACGATAACTACAAAATAGTGCGCAACTACAAAAAAGTACTCATAAAAGTTGATTTATTTTGATATATTATTATTTTTTTTCACACAACCAAGTAACATGTCATCAAAAAGTTAAAAATTTGTATCGCCAGATACAAAATGTTCCTACATATGTCATCCGCATACTGTATATTATCGTGTTCTAAAAAATGTATACATATCTTGATTTATAAAAAATGAAGGAAAAATAAGGCACTTATAATCTAGTTAATGTTACGTCCGTACTTTTGCTGATAAAGCTACATTTACACAAATAAATTACGACTTATTAAGGTAAAATACGATCATCTAATATCACTTGAGTCATTAGGCACTGGTAACAGCCGATTCTGGGTCTCTTTTTGATTTTTTCGGGTCATCGGTTGCTGGGTCATCCCAAGGCTGCCTCTGACCAGATGCAAATATACTGTAGAATGTACAGCATCCGGCGTAAACAGCCGCAGCTGTTATAAAAACTATACGCCATTTGGCTTGAGTAGGCTGCAAAAAAACAAAGGAAAAATCAATGCAAGATTCTAAAACCAGTCATCATCATCATCATCATGAGGTCGTCAGTCCTAAGACTGGTTGGACACGTACCTCCACTCTTTCCTATCCTGAGCTAAACTTCTCATTTCCCTAAAACTAGAACAACCCACATACTTAACTATTTGCGAACAGTAATCTAATCTAGGACTACTTCTACCCTTCTTAACTCCTGTTTCTGCCTCTAATATGTCTCTGACTAGACCTTCATGCCTGAGAAGGTGTCTTACCAACCTATCTCGCCTATTTTTTAAACCAGTAAAGTATCAAAAAATCCCAAAATAATCACATTGTTTTAAATTTATAAAAAGATTGTTAAAAGTTGTGTTTGGAGCACGGCTCTGTATGGATGCTAATGATGGTATTCGACCATGAATAGAAAGAAGGTGAAAATGATGAAGTATTAAAAAGAGAGATCAATAAAAAAAATGGAGATACAGGATGATAGGACACTTTCTGAATCAAAGACAGAGAGTTAGGAGGGACAAAGAAAGAACTAGAGTACTTCTCATTTCTAAGTGCAGTGTAATTTGCCACCAATTTGTTACAAAATCCAGAAATTTGTGGCTTTAGCCGGTTACTTGAAAATAGACGAAATTCTAGCACAATAACACATAGCGTATCTAGGAAAAAATGGTGTAAAAGTCGCTAAAAAGAATTACCCATTTTGTCGCTAGTCTATACTCCAGTTATCCAGTGAAAAACGGCTGGAAAGACGCCAAGGTGACAGTATACATAGCTATGTGTTGTGTCAGCTTGATATCAACTTAGTATTTTGTCTATTTTCCAGTAGCATTATTTATTAACAAATTAGCCACAAATTATAATGCACTTTAGAAGTACAACTTTGTCGTTCAAGGTTAACTTACATTCAGTTAAGAATGTGAGAGATCTGACCCTATAATGATGGCGAAAATTGTTATTTTATTTTTACTTTTGACATTGATATTTATTTTTGCATTATTTAGATATGTTTAGTTTTTGTATGTTCATTAATTCTAATCAAAACACATACAAATTTGCGTATTATGATATTTTGAGCTTTACGCAGTGTAAAACTTTTTTCTTATACAAAATGGGGTGGGTTTATGCTTTTCTTCCTTTTGTATTACATACTATGGACTCAAAGTTAAGGCCGTCTATTCTGCCTAATATTTCTAATATATTAGTTACTAAACCTTTGTTAATATACTACATAAGATAGTAGCATGCGCATTGTTTTCTTGAGAAACAGTATGAAATAAATTCTTTAGCGTTAACAATTCAGTTGTTCAGAACAACGATAATTATTTTTACTGTATATTGTTTTCTTATAAAATTACATTTAATTTTAGATGCTTTGATACTTTTCCAGTATGATTTCAAAGTGAAAAATTTTTTTCAAAGAAAACTACATTTTTTATGATGCAAATAATACTTTCCTCAACATTATATTAAATTACTAACAAATTTCTTGGTTATTAGGTCTACATTTATTGCGTTCTTTCTCGTTTCTGTGTTAGGAAACATTCGAAAACGTTTCCTTTTCATATTCAGTACAAATTATTTTTTTTTTTTCCAAACTAGTGTTAATTACTATATGAAAATAAATAACAGTAAAACAAAAATTATGGTATGCAATGGAAGAAAAAGTAGGGAAAGACCGGTATCTAGGAAGTCAGATAAGTCAGGACGGAAGAAGCAATAGGAATATAAAGTAGAGGATAGCGCAGGGTCGAGTCGCCTTCAATAAAAAGAAGTCACTTCTATACTCGCGTTAATTTATAATTTCCAAAAAGATTGTCAAAGGTGTATAATAACGTTAAAAGCGTTCGAAATGTGGTGTTACAGGCGGATGATGAGGATACCGTGGATAGAGAAAGTTAGAAATAATGAGGTATTAGAGAGAATAGGAGAACAGAGGATTCTATGGATGTTAATAAGAAATAGGCGAGGTAGGTTGGTAGGACGCTTCTCAGACATGAAAGTCAGAGACATATTAGAGGCAAAAACGGAAGTTAGGAGGGATATAGAGGTAGACCTAGATTAGATTACTGTTCGCAAATAGTTGAGGATATGGGTTGTTCTAGTTTTAGGGAAATGCGAAAATTAGCTCAGGATAGGAAAGAGTAGAGGTGCGTGTCCAACCAGTCTTAGGACTTATGATGCTGATAGTGTTAATTAATTACAACAAGAGTATAACTTACCTGCCCCTTGATAATATTTCCTGCATATATGGGAGCTAACAAACCGGCCAAATTAGCCAAGCAATTCGTAAAAGACATCAGAATACCGGCGAATCGCGGGGAGATGTCCAAATGATTGACTTTGAAACCTGAATAAATTCCACCATTGAGACCCACTCCAACCGTTAACAAAGCGACTGTCAACCATCTATCACAGCCTGTAAAGGCGGCAGCAAAGAGTGCCACTGCGGGGCCATATTGACCTGGAAGAACAATTTCGCGCTTATTAAAAAAATCATAACGCTAGTGCATTTCGTGAGTGTCCAAATGTAACTGAAATCTGTTAGATGCATTGGGTTATCTGAACAAATTTAAAAATTTCTAAATACTAAAAAGAAAAGCGCTTTGGCATATTTATTAAAATATGTTGTAGCTTAATTTATTAATTTTCCGTTTTATCATTTTTAAAATTTTAAAATAGAAATACAAACAAACTGTTTTTGTTAATGTAAGTGTTGTTAGATATAACATATTAGTATGTTCTCTCGTATGCATACAAATGTTTTGAATCGGTCTCTATGCTCGGTCAGAGCTATATCTTTTTTCGTAATTTAATTTAGTTACAAATAAATAAGAGAAAATTTGTAATTTAGGCTACCTAAATTAACCATAAACTAACCCCTATTTTCATGGATGTATTGTTTCGTAATTGTTTTTTGAATTTGATGCAAAAAGAAGCATTAACTACATTCTTTTTTTTTCTGATACATAATATTATATTAACAGGTACTTACCAATTCCATTGATAATTTTTCTAACTGACGTGTGTGTGAAATACTTTTTAGTAAGCATCCAATCTGCTACGTGGCTTATGCCCATAGAAAAGAACCACATGGCCAAGTAAGGTAACGCAGACAAAAATCCATTCTGAAAATAAAATAGAAAGATTGGAGCTTATAAACTTAATTTTAACATGTAAAATAAAATAACTCAATATGAAAGCAGAACAAAATAGTAAAGCATCTTAAATAAAATTTATTGTCTGAAGTATATGTATACTAATGTGTCAATATGGTAATAAAGTAGATGATAGGATAGTGTGAACTAGCTGACGATTGAAACTTAATAAAAAGATGGAACTTACGATTAGATGTTACATTAACATAATTTTTGGATAATTCACTACTAAATAACACAATAATATTACGATTAGTAAAAAAATTGAATGGATTAAGTACTTACATCTTTAATGTTGAAATGTAGAACTTGTTTCATGTATGTTGGAAGTTCGGTCATTAATGTTTCATATCCATAATTATGACCCATGTGCGCAATAAGTATGGCCCAGAATGGAAGAGATGTAACAATAGACTTCCATGGAACTGGTGGAGTCTAATGAAACAAATGAAAAATAAATTCAGTATACTTTAAATATAAAAAATAAAAAGTAAAAAAATAAATTGTATTTGAAATTGAAATTTTATAAACAATTTGTATATACTCTATCCTGTAACAGTTTTTTAAATAATTTTGAAAAAATAAGATTTATCGCTTTAGTAAAATACAATACTGAAATTGTACTGCTTCATTTGAATATTGTAGTTCCACAGCCACAAGGGTGATAGCTTCTTAGCAGTTTTATTACTTGAGCAGAGACTATGATAAGATAATGTGCTCAATTTTTACCCACTACACATTACCTCAAATTAATGAGGAAAAATTGTTGCTGTTGTCGCACCCCCGCCGGGAATCGAACCCGGGCTCTTTGGCTTTACGCGCCAATGCTTTGACCACTAAGCTACGAGAGATGACAACAGCAACAACGACAAACCGTACTTATTAGGTCACAGATCTGTCGAACTAATGTAACTATATACTGAATATAAATATACATACAATGTAGAAATCTGTGACCTAATAAGTACGGTTTGTCGTTGTTGCTGTTGTCATCTCTCGTAGCTTAGTGGTCAAAGCATTGGCGCGTAAAGCCAAAGAGTCCGGGTTCGATTCCCGGCGGGGGTGTGACAACAGCAACAATTTTTCCTCATTAATTTGAGGTAATGTGTAGTGGGTAAAAATTGAGAATATTTCATATTAAAACAAACTCACTTCGGGAAGATTTCTACATTGTATGATAATGTGGTTTGAATTAAATTAGGTATATAACAATACAGTTTCTAATACTTACATAAGTATTACTGGAGCCCCAAATAACTTTTTCAATGTATTTTTTCTCCTCCGGGTCAATCCTGGGGTGTGATGCAGGGTCCTCGTGAACGAAAATTAGAAAAGCTATTGACCATACGGTACCAATTGCACCGAAAACGTAAAAAATTGACGGCCATCCTGCGGTGGATGCTGATAATAAACCGCTTAGGGGCATCGAAATAACAGTTCCAAATTGTGCTCCTATAATTGATAAAAGATCTTCATGATTCGACTGTTATCAATAAAGAGTAGTTTTAACCGTGCTTACTGTAATTATAATGTAATAGACTTAATTGATTTTTTTATGTTCTAGTAGTTAATAAACATTAGGGATCTGTGAATTTTTTTTTATAAGATTCGCATTATTCGAAGTCTCGAAATTATAAATTCGCACACCCCCAGTAAAAATTGTGTGTCATTCAAAATTGTCATGTTTTTCGTTATCACAAATTTTCTAGTATACTTCCATTTACATTTCTTACTTAGTCTACCAACATAATTGTTGTTAATATTTCACATTTGTGGTTGAAAATTGGAGAGGTACCCCGAGAAAATGTTTTCACTACATCACTACATAGATAGAAGATACATAAATGGAAAGCATGCAAACAATTTTAAAACGGAAAATTTCAGTGGGTAGTACAAATTCCTTAATCTTCACAATATTTGTTCATGCATACTAAAATGACTGTCGTTCAACCCTGTAAACTGAAATCTCTCTGCACATACAAAAACCCGAGATAAAAATGTTCGGTCTTTCGGAGTCTCTGAAAACAGACTCGAATCTCCGCCTCTCATCGAGTTTCTCTGGTGTCGCTGAGAGAGACTGTCAAAAAAACTGTTTAGCGTCTCTGAACGAGAGACTCGAATCTCTGAACGAGAGACTCGAATCTCTGAACGAGAGACTCGAATCTCTGAACGAGAGACTCGAATCTCTGAATAAGTGGTGTCTCAATAGACATGGTTAAATGTTTCTATGGTCAACATATTTCAGAGATCCCAGCTTTCTAAGAGAGACTCAAGTCTCTCAATTTTTCAGTTTTATTCATTCAGTCCCTCTGTGAGAGACTCGAATCTTTGAATTAACAATTTTATCGTTCGAGTCTCTCATACAGGGACTGTGAGAGATCCATAAAAACACCTAGGCAATAACTGAGACACTGTGAGAGACGCTCTCAGAGACGCTGAAAGACTCTGAGAGACTGAAGAAAGACTGAAAATCTTTGTCTAGGGAAGTAATGGGAATAGTGTCTCCTAAATACAACTTAATTTTGTAAAAATGTCTATTACGGCAGGTCATATACGTTCACGTACTTGCGTAACTCATTGATATTAAGCTTCAGAAATATATGTTATGGAAACTTGTTAATTCGGACGCTGATAACCAAAATAAATATGCACCGCGTTATGTCTGCATTAAAACTGAGTTTTTTATTGTTGCATCTATGCAGCATTTTATATTTAAATAAAACTGTCTTTTATATATTATGTACTGCGTTATATGGGACTGCGTTGTTCACGGGTCTCGTTATATTATGAAGCACATTATATTGAGATTCTTGTGTGTATGTACATATCTATAATGCGTTAAATTGAGGATGCGTTGTATATCTATTGAACCTGCAATAAGTATGAACTGCGTTACGTAGAAACTACATCGTCTATGAACCATCTTATATTGAAATAGAACTAATTTTATTGTATATGTACTGCTTTATGTACGTTCTTCGCTAGATTATGAACCGCGTTATATTGAGAATGCGTTATAAATGTATTGAACATAAAATATGATATAAGTATACGTAACATGCATTGTCTATAAACCATTTTATAATGAAATAAAACTCTTTGATATGTATTACGTTAGATTAGGACTGCGTTGTTCGTGAGCCTCGTTATATTATGAACCGTGGTATATGTATACTGCGTTATATTGAAGATGAGTTGTATATATTAAAGCTGCAATAAGTACGAACTGCGTTATACAGAAGCTGCATTGTCTGCAAATCATCTTATATTGAAATAAATCTTTTATGTGTACTGCGTTGTTTACGGACCTCGTTAGAATATGAACCGCGTTATATTGAGACTGCGTTGTGTATATGTATACTGCGTTATATTCAGGATGAGTTATATATATATATATACTGAACCTACAGTAAGTACGAACTGCGTTATACAGAAGCTGAATTATCTATAAACCATCTTCTATTGAAATTAACCTTTTATGTGTACTGCGTTATACCGTTTTACGAACCGCGTTACATTGAAACTGCGTTGTGTATATGTAAACTGCGTTATATTGAGGATGAGGTGTATATATATTGAGTATTCAATAAGTACGAACTGCGTTATATATAATCTGAATTATCTGTGAATCATCTTATATTGAAATAAATCTTTTATGTGTACTGCGTTATACCAGAACTGCGTTGTTTACGGACTTCATTACAATATGAACCGCGTTATATTGAGACTGCTTTGTGTATATGTAAACTGCGTTATATTGAGGATGAGTTGTATGTACTGCGTTATACTGGGACTGCGTTGTATGCGGGCCTCGTTAGATTATGAACCGCGTTATATTGAGATTACGTTGTATTTATATATACTAAATCTGCAATACCTACAGAAGTTACATTGTCTATGAACCATCTTATTTTATATATTATCTACTGTATTTGCGTTACATTAAGACTATATCGCGTTATATAGCGGATGCGTACATGTATTGAGCCTGCAATAACTACGAACTGCGTTATTCAGTATGTACCACGTTATTTTATAATGAAACCGTATTGTAGATGTATACATAAACAGTGTTATTTTGAACTGAATATATTTTGCATGTATTGTATTATACTAATCGTAAAACAGTAGTGTATTTAAACCGATTTTTTACGGAAGCATTGTATAAGTATGCATAAATTTTTATACATACATGATTACATCAGAATTACAGATATATTGATATATTACAAACGTCAACAAATGATGCTTGAGGGAGTCACCATTAACTGTCAGTTTTGGTTTACCTCAACAATTTATAAATACTGTAGCAACGATTATGTGCCAAATTTTTTAAATTACTTACGTATTAAATCTGATTTGAGAAAAGATATGTTACCGCGAAGATTACCTTCATTTTTGAATAAATACGACAGTTTAATAAATTCAATTAAGGAGTATATGATTATAACGACACAAATATTGGCTTTGTTAAAAATGAATAGGAACAATAGGTCATACGTATTAAACTGTAAGAGTAAATTAGCACTCCGATAAATAACTAAATTACGCTAACTAACTGTTTCCTTAAAAACAGATTCGCCAATTATAAGATAAACGTGTAAATTTGATAATTTTATTAGAGTACAGTTGTGCTATCTAATAATTTATTGCTTTTAAATTTATATAAAAATATACGTATACCTGCTTGACGTTTATTTTATTTAAAAAGATGGATTAGATCTCAAACAAATTGGAGTACTAAATTGTTATATAAATATTTTCTATTTACAAACAAATAAATAGGCAAAACTAGTTTAATTTTCAAATCGAGTTTGATCAATAACAAATTCAAGACAAGCAAGCTTGGACTAGCCCAAATTGGTTCATCATATCAGTGTTTGAATAAACTAGTAGGCAAAACTGAAATCAGATTTTGTCGATTAAATAAAAATGTATATACATAAAGTTGCACAGATTTCTATTATGCTATTGACTTCTCAGTATTTTAAAAAAGAATGCCATATACGTTTTTTCATGGAAACTAATATTGTCCTACTTTATGCAATTATTTGCCTGTCACTCCAAGATTAAATAAGATTTGATCCAAATTTTAAAAGAACGAAAACGGTGATCCAGTGGATTTATTTCCAGACTACAGGTAATATCAAATTGCTAACTACTGAAGATGCAGCCGGCGAAACGTCTGGAGTTAAATCTATAGGATCATAAAGCTTACGAATGGAAATGTTTGTTTGTTTGTATTCACAATTTCGTCAAATTTGAAAGCTGTACTTAGAACAAAACTCAGTCCAGTCGGTAGAGAATTTTTTAGACATAAATTTGTTACTGGACGGGAGTTGTTCTATATTGTAGGCAAAGTCAAGAGCATTCGTGTATATTTTTGAACTTCGAAAAAGTATGCGTTAACAAATGGGGGAGGCCCAAAGTTGGCAAAAACCAAGATTTTCGATCTAGAAGGCAAGGTATACTTTTTAGAAAGAAATGTTTCCAATAAAAATAGTAGTCATTGAGATGCTGCGGTACGATTAATTTCGTAAATTAGTTATTGCAAAAAAATCGTCAAAAATTGCCATTTCTTGTATATTGATTGTTTATTGTAAAAATGACTTTTTTAATGATTTTATCATATTGAAATGAAGGTTTTTAAATTTGGAATCGAACTGATTTTTGTGGGCGTAAATGTTTATTTCCACAGACATAAATTTGTTTTTGGCCAAACATTTTCAGTTACAGAAAGGTTCAATCTCTTCGTAAAGGTTGAGATATCCATATCCCATTAGGGGAAAATGAAATAATTCGTTTTTAACCTTACTTTCTTGCGTTAATACACACTTTTTCGAAGTTTCAAGTATATAGGGATGCTTAACTTTTCCCCGCCTACAACATGGATAAACCTCCCGTCCGGTAACAAATTTATGTTGGGAAAATTATTTACCGACTGGAAATCACCTGGCAATATTTGGAGTCACTCGAACCTCACTCGCAGTTTCTTATGCATTTTTTTTTTGGAAATCTTTCGGCATTATTCACACTCTTTCAGCAGCGTTCACGATCAGTCAGTGCAAAAATTATTGTACATACCTCTCCAGAACCGAATAAGTTACATAACAAACGGCACTATAAGTAGTGTAGTAAGTAGAAGTAGAGTAGTACCTGCGTATACGAATGCGCCCATGCGACTTCGCTCGTTAGGAGGAATCCATTTAGCCAGCATTGCATGCGTGCATGGGACAATAGGGCCCTAACCAGAAAGTATCTTTGAATACACGGAAGAGGTACAACAGCGAGAGCTATACATTTTTGTATTAAGCCGCTAATCAAACAAGTGTGAAAAATCATATAAAATGTGACAACATAAAATCATTATGTTTACAAATTTACATAGATGCATTACTTATTATAAAAGCGGATTACTAGGGCGTAAAGTGATCTTTCGAGAAGCAACAGCTTTTCAGTTTAAAAAACGAGCCAATATTTCGTGTTTTGCGTATTTGCGTATCAATATTTAGATGTTGTAGAGTCCTAGATAGGATGTTGTAGTGAATGTGGCTAAAAGATCGCTGACGGAATCATTAAGTGAAATTAGGTTACGATATGGAGGAACTCTTGTTTCAAATGTATGAACTGTGCTGAACTTTGGGCTTTTTACGTTAGGTTATAGTGAAAAAGGACTCTCTGATTTGTCTTGAGTGAACGGTTAAGGTTAGGTTAGGTTGGGTTAGGTTATAATGGAATCATCCAATTAAATTAGATTACGATATGGAGGAACTCTTGATTCAAATATTCAAATGTACAAACTGAGATGAACTTTGGTTTTTTACGTTAGGTTATAGTGAAAAAGGATTTGTCTTGAGTGAACGGTTTAGGTTAGGTTAGGTTGGATTAGGTTATAATGGAATCATCCAATTAAATTAGATTACGATATGGAGGAACTCTTGATTCAAATATTCAAATGTACGAACTGAGATGAACTTTGGTTTTTTACGTTAGGTTATAGTGAAAAAGGATTTGTCTTGAGTGAACGGTTTAGGTTAGGTTAGGTTGGATTAGGTTATAATGGAATCATCCAATTAAATTAGATTACGATATGGAGGAACTCTTGATTCAAATATTCAAATGTACGAACTGAGATGAACTTTGGTTTTTTACGTTAGGTTATAGTGAAAAAGGATTTGTCTTGAGTGAACGGTTTAGGTTAGGTTAGGTTGGATTAGGTTATAATGGAATCATCCAATTAAATTAGATTACGATATGGAGGAACTCTTGATTCAAATATTCAAATGTACGAACTGAGATGAACTTTGGTTTTTTACGTTAGGTTATAGTGAAAAAGGATTTGTCTTGAGTGAACGGTTTAGGTTAGGTTAGGTTGGATTAGGTTATAATGGAATCATCCAATTAAATTAGATTACGATATGGAGGAACTCTTGATTCAAATATTCAAATGTACGAACTGAGATGAACTTTGGTTTTTTACGTTAGGTTATAGTGAAAAAGGATTTGTCTTGAGTGAACGGTTTAGGTTAGGTTAGGTTGGATTAGGTTATAATGGAATCATCCAATTAAATTAGATTACGATATGGAGGAACTCTTGATTCAAATATTCAAATGTACGAACTGAGATGAACTTTGGTTTTTTACGTTAGGTTATAGTGAAAAAGGATTTGTCTTGAGTGAACGGTTTAGGTTAGGTTAGGTTGGATTAGGTTATAATGGAATCATCCAATTAAATTAGATTACGATATGGAGGAACTCTTGATTCAAATATTCAAATGTACGAACTGAGATGAACTTTGGTTTTTTACGTTAGGTTATAGTGAAAAAGGATTTGTCTTGAGTGAACGGTTTAGGTTAGGTTAGGTTGGATTAGGTTATAATGGAATCATCCAATTAAATTAGATTACGATATGGAGGAACTCTTGATTCAAATATTCAAATGTACGAACTGAGATGAACTTTGGTTTTTTACGTTAGGTTATAGTGAAAAAGGATTTGTCTTGAGTGAACGGTTTAGGTTAGGTTAGGTTGGATTAGGTTATAATGGAATCATCCAATTAAATTAGATTACGATATGGAGGAACTCTTGATTCAAATATTCAAATGTACGAACTGAGATGAACTTTGGTTTTTTACGTTAGGTTATAGTGAAAAAGGATTTGTCTTGAGTGAACGGTTTAGGTTAGGTTAGGTTGGATTAGGTTATAATGGAATCATCCAATTAAATTAGATTACGATATGGAGGAACTCTTGATTCAAATATTCAAATGTACGAACTGAGATGAACTTTGGTTTTTTACGTTAGGTTATAGTGAAAAAGGATTTGTCTTGAGTGAACGGTTTAGGTTAGGTTAGGTTGGATTAGGTTATAATGGAATCATCCAATTAAATTAGATTACGATATGGAGGAACTCTTGATTCAAATATTCAAATGTACGAACTGAGATGAACTTTGGTTTTTTACGTTAGGTTATAGTGAAAAAGGATTTGTCTTGAGTGAACGGTTTAGGTTAGGTTAGGTTGGATTAGGTTATAATGGAATCATCCAATTAAATTAGATTACGATATGGAGGAACTCTTGATTCAAATATTCAAATGTACGAACTGAGATGAACTTTGGTTTTTTACGTTAGGTTATAGTGAAAAAGGATTTGTCTTGAGTGAACGGTTTAGGTTAGGTTAGGTTGGATTAGGTTATAATGGAATCATCCAATTAAATTAGATTACGATATGGAGGAACTCTTGATTCAAATATTCAAATGTACGAACTGAGATGAACTTTGGTTTTTTACGTTAGGTTATAGTGAAAAAGGATTTGTCTTGAGTGAACGGTTTAGGTTAGGTTAGGTTGGATTAGGTTATAATGGAATCATCCAATTAAATTAGATTACGATATGGAGGAACTCTTGATTCAAATATTCAAATGTACGAACTGAGATGAACTTTGGTTTTTTACGTTAGGTTATAGTGAAAAAGGATTTGTCTTGAGTGAACGGTTTAGGTTAGGTTAGGTTGGATTAGGTTATAATGGAATCATCCAATTAAATTAGATTACGATATGGAGGAACTCTTGATTCAAATATTCAAATGTACGAACTGAGATGAACTTTGGTTTTTTACGTTAGGTTATAGTGAAAAAGGATTTGTCTTGAGTGAACGGTTTAGGTTAGGTTAGGTTGGATTAGGTTATAATGGAATCATCCAATTAAATTAGATTACGATATGGAGGAACTCTTGATTCAAATATTCAAATGTACGAACTGAGATGAACTTTGGTTTTTTACGTTAGGTTATAGTGAAAAAGGATTTGTCTTGAGTGAACGGTTTAGGTTAGGTTAGGTTGGATTAGGTTATAATGGAATCATCCAATTAAATTAGATTACGATATGGAGGAACTCTTGATTCAAATATTCAAATGTACGAACTGAGATGAACTTTGGTTTTTTACGTTAGGTTATAGTGAAAAAGGATTTGTCTTGAGTGAACGGTTTAGGTTAGGTTAGGTTGGATTAGGTTATAATGGAATCATCCAATTAAATTAGATTACGATATGGAGGAACTCTTGATTCAAATATTCAAATGTACGAACTGAGATGAACTTTGGTTTTTTACGTTAGGTTATAGTGAAAAAGGATTTGTCTTGAGTGAACGGTTTAGGTTAGGTTAGGTTGGATTAGGTTATAATGGAATCATCCAATTAAATTAGATTACGATATGGAGGAACTCTTGATTCAAATATTCAAATGTACGAACTGAGATGAACTTTGGTTTTTTACGTTAGGTTATAGTGAAAAAGGATTTGTCTTGAGTGAACGGTTTAGGTTAGGTTAGGTTGGATTAGGTTATAATGGAATCATCCAATTAAATTAGATTACGATATGGAGGAACTCTTGATTCAAATATTCAAATGTACGAACTGAGATGAACTTTGGTTTTTTACGTTAGGTTATAGTGAAAAAGGATTTGTCTTGAGTGAACGGTTTAGGTTAGGTTAGGTTGGATTAGGTTATAATGGAATCATCCAATTAAATTAGATTACGATATGGAGGAACTCTTGATTCAAATATTCAAATGTACGAACTGAGATGAACTTTGGTTTTTTACGTTAGGTTATAGTGAAAAAGGATTTGTCTTGAGTGAACGGTTTAGGTTAGGTTAGGTTGGATTAGGTTATAATGGAATCATCCAATTAAATTAGATTACGATATGGAGGAACTCTTGATTCAAATATTCAAATGTACGAACTGAGATGAACTTTGGTTTTTTACGTTAGGTTATAGTGAAAAAGGATTTGTCTTGAGTGAACGGTTTAGGTTAGGTTAGGTTGGATTAGGTTATAATGGAATCATCCAATTAAATTAGATTACGATATGGAGGAACTCTTGATTCAAATATTCAAATGTACGAACTGAGATGAACTTTGGTTTTTTACGTTAGGTTATAGTGAAAAAGGATTTGTCTTGAGTGAACGGTTTAGGTTAGGTTAGGTTGGATTAGGTTATAATGGAATCATCCAATTAAATTAGATTACGATATGGAGGAACTCTTGATTCAAATATTCAAATGTACGAACTGAGATGAACTTTGGTTTTTTACGTTAGGTTATAGTGAAAAAGGATTTGTCTTGAGTGAACGGTTTAGGTTAGGTTAGGTTGGATTAGGTTATAATGGAATCATCCAATTAAATTAGATTACGATATGGAGGAACTCTTGATTCAAATATTCAAATGTACGAACTGAGATGAACTTTGGTTTTTTACGTTAGGTTATAGTGAAAAAGGATTTGTCTTGAGTGAACGGTTTAGGTTAGGTTAGGTTGGATTAGGTTATAATGGAATCATCCAATTAAATTAGATTACGATATGGAGGAACTCTTGATTCAAATATTCAAATGTACGAACTGAGATGAACTTTGGTTTTTTACGTTAGGTTATAGTGAAAAAGGATTTGTCTTGAGTGAACGGTTTAGGTTAGGTTAGGTTGGATTAGGTTATAATGGAATCATCCAATTAAATTAGATTACGATATGGAGGAACTCTTGATTCAAATATTCAAATGTACGAACTGAGATGAACTTTGGTTTTTTACGTTAGGTTATAGTGAAAAAGGATTTGTCTTGAGTGAACGGTTTAGGTTAGGTTAGGTTGGATTAGGTTATAATGGAATCATCCAATTAAATTAGATTACGATATGGAGGAACTCTTGATTCAAATATTCAAATGTACGAACTGAGATGAACTTTGGTTTTTTACGTTAGGTTATAGTGAAAAAGGATTTGTCTTGAGTGAACGGTTTAGGTTAGGTTAGGTTGGATTAGGTTATAATGGAATCATCCAATTAAATTAGATTACGATATGGAGGAACTCTTGATTCAAATATTCAAATGTACGAACTGAGATGAACTTTGGTTTTTTACGTTAGGTTATAGTGAAAAAGGATTTGTCTTGAGTGAACGGTTTAGGTTAGGTTAGGTTGGATTAGGTTATAATGGAATCATCCAATTAAATTAGATTACGATATGGAGGAACTCTTGATTCAAATATTCAAATGTACGAACTGAGATGAACTTTGGTTTTTTACGTTAGGTTATAGTGAAAAAGGATTTGTCTTGAGTGAACGGTTTAGGTTAGGTTAGGTTGGATTAGGTTATAATGGAATCATCCAATTAAATTAGATTACGATATGGAGGAACTCTTGATTCAAATATTCAAATGTACGAACTGAGATGAACTTTGGTTTTTTACGTTAGGTTATAGTGAAAAAGGATTTGTCTTGAGTGAACGGTTTAGGTTAGGTTAGGTTGGATTAGGTTATAATGGAATCATCCAATTAAATTAGATTACGATATGGAGGAACTCTTGATTCAAATATTCAAATGTACGAACTGAGATGAACTTTGGTTTTTTACGTTAGGTTATAGTGAAAAAGGATTTGTCTTGAGTGAACGGTTTAGGTTAGGTTAGGTTGGATTAGGTTATAATGGAATCATCCAATTAAATTAGATTACGATATGGAGGAACTCTTGATTCAAATATTCAAATGTACGAACTGAGATGAACTTTGGTTTTTTACGTTAGGTTATAGTGAAAAAGGATTTGTCTTGAGTGAACGGTTTAGGTTAGGTTAGGTTGGATTAGGTTATAATGGAATCATCCAATTAAATTAGATTACGATATGGAGGAACTCTTGATTCAAATATTCAAATGTACGAACTGAGATGAACTTTGGTTTTTTACGTTAGGTTATAGTGAAAAAGGATTTGTCTTGAGTGAACGGTTTAGGTTAGGTTAGGTTGGATTAGGTTATAATGGAATCATCCAATTAAATTAGATTACGATATGGAGGAACTCTTGATTCAAATATTCAAATGTACGAACTGAGATGAACTTTGGTTTTTTACGTTAGGTTATAGTGAAAAAGGATTTGTCTTGAGTGAACGGTTTAGGTTAGGTTAGGTTGGATTAGGTTATAATGGAATCATCCAATTAAATTAGATTACGATATGGAGGAACTCTTGATTCAAATATTCAAATGTACGAACTGAGATGAACTTTGGTTTTTTACGTTAGGTTATAGTGAAAAAGGATTTGTCTTGAGTGAACGGTTTAGGTTAGGTTAGGTTGGATTAGGTTATAATGGAATCATCCAATTAAATTAGATTACGATATGGAGGAACTCTTGATTCAAATATTCAAATGTACGAACTGAGATGAACTTTGGTTTTTTACGTTAGGTTATAGTGAAAAAGGATTTGTCTTGAGTGAACGGTTTAGGTTAGGTTAGGTTGGATTAGGTTATAATGGAATCATCCAATTAAATTAGATTACGATATGGAGGAACTCTTGATTCAAATATTCAAATGTACGAACTGAGATGAACTTTGGTTTTTTACGTTAGGTTATAGTGAAAAAGGATTTGTCTTGAGTGAACGGTTTAGGTTAGNAAGAAAAATAAAATTTATGTATAATATGTTACAAATGTATTAGATTAAACAAAATAAAACATTAATTGTTTACGTTCGTACACTGTAAAAAATTCGCGAAGTAAATGTGCAGTGAACATAAAAATTTTATGTTTTAGGTGACCATTAGTATAGTAGCAAAATTTCATTTTTAAACGGACACAAACTCTGACTCTAAAAATATAGTTGTAAACAAGGAGCCGTTCGTAATAATTCTAGTAATTAATTACTTAATTAAAACTTCTCCAATGAATTTTGTATGCATTATAGTACATAATTATAACGATCATGATATTTGTCACCTCTCTAAACGGCCACATTTTTCTGTTGCAATTTTCGCTGGCCGTTATTACACCCTTCACCACTAACTTCAGTCGACACTTTTTATTTTATTGTCGTCAAAGAATAAAAGCGTATATTTACCGAATTTTCGTTAGCATAAACACCATCACATTCGTCATCTAGGGGCTCGTTGTCGTGTCCACCCCCGATGGCCGTGTGGTTTACCATGGCAACAATGGCCACAGACATGTTCGTTCGCATCACGTAAGCGTTCGCCATCCCCAAGAAAAGCATGAACGTAACCACATGGCGTGATCCGATCCATCCTGAAACAAAAATAACAAAATTCTAATTCATCTTAAATTACAAAAGGTTCTCTCTAGGTATTGATTTAAAACGCGAAAACCTTTTCTTGACGTTTAGATTGTTTGTACATCAGAATTTCAATTATATTAAAAGAAATGGCGCACATGTTGAAACCAGTTCAATATTTAAAACGTTTTTACATCTGTGCCCTGTTTTTTTTTATTAAATATATGTTTTTAAACAAAACAATTGTATAAAGTTTTCATCATCTTCGTCAACACAAGGCCGTCAGTCCTAAGACTGGTTCGGCGCGCACCTCCACTTTTTCTCATGTGAATTAATCTTTGCATATCCCTAAAACTATAAAAAAAACTTGGGTGTTCATTCTCATCAGCCACTAATGCTAGTGGGCGGGAAGTCCCTCCGGACTACGCCGGAAGGTAGGGTGGAAGGCCCTTTTCAACCTCCTTCATAGAATCTTGGGAATGGGTGGGTGGTTCGGGCGAGATGAGACGGACGAAAGGAAGACAGAAAAGAATGAAAGATTATCTAATATTTATTAATATTACTACCCCAGCATTTAGTATCATTATTTGCATTTAACCAGAAAAGTTTAGAGTTTAGTCACTTATAATAGTACGAGGGCGGTTCAATAAGTACCCGTGTTTGAAGACATAGGACGTTTCTGAAAGAAATTGGTGTTGTCATCGTGTGCTGCCGTCTATAAAACCACGCCAAAACGAATTTCAGACTGATTGATAGGTTAGTTTGGATTTGGCAGCCATTCGTGTTTCGTTATTTTCGCTAAGATGGAAAAAGAGCAGTATCGTTCGGTAACTCGCTTTTTGTTTTTGGATGGGAAAAAATGCGAGAAGATGAAAACAAAGTTGNTTTTTTTTTGGTTAGGTTATAGTGAAAAAGGACTCCTTGATTTGTTTTGAGTGAAGGATTTAGGTTAGGTTAGTTTGGGTTCTAATGGAATCATCAAGTTAAATTAGGTTACGATATGGAGGAACTCTTTATTTAAATGTACGAACTGAGATGAACTTTGGTTTTTTACGTTAGCTTATAGTGAAAAAGGACTCCCTGATTTGTTTTGAGTAAAGGGTTTAGGTTAGGTTAGGTTGTGTTATAATGGAATCATCAACTTAAGTTACGACTTGGGGGAACTCTTGATTTAAATGTATGAACTGTGATGAACTTTGGGGTTTTTACGTTAAATTATAGTGAAAAAGGGCTTCCTTATTTGTTTTGAGTGAAGGGTTTAGGTTAGCTTAGGTTGAATTATAATGGAATGATCAAATTAAGTTAGGTTACGTCACGGTGGTGGCCAGATTAAAATATATAAATATTATGCACCGTCTGGCCTTTGCAACCAGCGCTTAAAAAAATGTAAGTGCTATGCAATATCGACAACGATACTCATCCGTTCGATTAAGGACGGATTCAACCAGTTAATTAAATATCGTAGGCAATAATAAAAATTGGTAGGTACAGTCACATTTTAAGTTGTATCAAAGGTAGTTGTTATCTATTTGTGTCAAAATCAAACTCAACATTTGCTGTCAATGATCAAAATATTATGTTTATAGCAATAAAAACTTTTGTCAATTAATGTAACATTGTTAAAAAAAAAAAGAAACAATTTTCCAACGAGGTTTCGTAATATCATCTGAAAAACCGATTTTAGGAGTACACTGAAACCTGTCAAAATACTTCGGTAGATTTACCTTGACTAAAAATAAGTAATAAATCAGGTAACTGTAACAAGACAAAAACGTTTCCACAAAATCATTACCGATTGTATATTATAAAGGTAGGTAGCAGTGAACAAATTAAAAATTGCAATAACAATACAAGCAATTTTTGTAGCCTATCAAACAAAAAGAGAATTTTTATAATTTGACTAAGGTTAATACTCCAAATTCATTTGTTTTGCTCTTAAAATCGATTCCACGGAGGTCATTAACCGGTTATTGAAAAGTACATGCAAAAACGCTGGTCAGTCATTACATATTGATTGATTACTAATATTTTTAAGACTAGATCATTACTGCCAAAATCATCTATTTTGAATGTCAAGGTGCGAGGTGGTAACAATTTTGTGATTTTCTAAAAAAAAATAGTAAAATTTGTGATTGTGCCTCGATTACATTTTAAAATCACGGGATTGACACGCTTCAAACGCTACCTTCTGTTTCTTTTTTTTTGCTTTGTTTAAACCAGGTAATTGGGTCTTGGCTCACGCGATCGATCATTCAGTGTATAGCTGCGTATCGCGTCATCGGGGTAACTATTTGGGAGTGAATTTGATTGTGTCAATTTTCACAATTCAAAAATAGATCAGACTTTAGGTGACGACGTTGCTGCTCGAAATAGAACACTTGTTAAAGCCCTCAGCGTACAGTCCGCTAGAAAGACGCCACCATCATACCAAATTTCATAGATTTAAACGCATATCAACTTAGCACGATAAAGTTATAGTTCTTGTTTCTATCTTTGTCGCTTATTAATCGCTGACTTGTTACCAAAAAACCAAAATTTTGTCGTTTCCGCCGGTTGTTGACTTCATATCAAGCTGGTACTACACTTATCATGCGTCGCAATACTGTAAGGGTCGTAATTTGTCTCTGAAGAATAGTTCTTTTACCTACTTTGTCGCGAGTGCTAAACTAGCTAGGTCTACACACTACAAATACCGTGACGACCATAATTTGATTTAACGATTTACTTAGCCGATTTTGTCACAATCCCAGCCTCCTGCTGACTAACGAAAAACAAGCAGCAGAATATACCATAATATCATTACCATTTATTTTAACGAAACAGTTTTTTGTTGATTGAGATTAAAAGCTTATGATGATGATATTAGGATATCCTATGAGTGACGTCCCTCCGGCCGCTTATCGTCGGTCTGTTGAAAGTTGGGCTCGTGACAAAATTGGCTAAGGTACTATTTTTCAGCGACAAATTATAGCGTCTTCGGTATTTTTTATGATATTTCTTTTTCTGGATATGCAAGGTGCAGTGCGAGCTTGACTGTTCACCAGTCGTTTTTCGCTGATCAAGTGGATTCGAAACAAAATCAATAAAAAAACCATCTTTCAGAGACAAATTATAGCATTTTCTACGTCATTTTTATTTCGAGATATGCTATGTGCAGTGCCAGCAGTTTGGTATGTCAAATCTGTCATCTCTGACTGAAGCGACAAATTTTTAGATTTGGTGACAAATCAGAAATATAACTTTCTCGTGCTAGCTCGATATCGATTATATTTTGATATTGAAACCATGTCGATCTTCCGCAACGGACTGTACACTGACCGTTTACCACTTATATAAAAGCGCCTATGATCTATTTAAAAAAAATTTTAGTTTGCGAGCCAAAGTGACAAAAACGAATACTCTCTCGCTTTGTACGACTTTTCGGAATGGTACTTACCTCTCCCAGGCCTTGTATGAACCTGATGACGATCAGCCACCAGACGCCCCATTGTGACGATATCGGGACCAGTAGACCAAAGACAGAATTAATCAGCATGCCGACGCCGAGGAAGTAGAGCGCCCCGTATTTTTTTGACAATATACCGAATGGTATTTGCGTTATTACGTAACCATAAAAGAAGGAACTCAGTATGTAGCCCTGCAAATCCGTCTCCCATATAAACTCTCCATCTGATGTGCGGCTGGAGTTCTGTAACAAAAATCAAATGGCATTTTAAGAACATTGGTTTTAACTTTACGCGCCAATGAAACTCTTTTCAAAATGATATTTTCTAAGTAGGTACTGCGCGGCCAATTTAAGAAGGCGATATCCGACTGTAAGTAAATCGTTAGATCAAAAGTGTATTTTTATGAATGAAGGTAGTTAATGAGTAAAGCAAAACCAAGACTGTCTCAGTTTTGATATTGGAATTGGTCTGGCTTATTCGGTCTTTAGTTTTGGTCTTGCGTGTTAAGTTTTGGTCTTGCTCATTTAATCTGATGCGTGCGTTACTTTAATAATTCTTCTAAGCACAAATTTTTCTGTTTATCGACACAAAAAACTGTTTTAAATGCTGAAAGTTTCTGTCATACATGTGAGCCTGTCATGACTTTTAAAGAAAATAGTGCCGATAGTTGTGAAAGTTTTGAAAACTCGAGAACTTACCCTTTCTATAACGCATAAATTGAACTTTTAGCGAAAAAAATTGCACAAGGTACAAGGTATGTTTTATAATGTATATGTTTAATATGTTTTATCCCAAAAATAGCATATATTAAAATTGCTTCAAATAGTTTAACTCATAAATTGACCGTAAGTAGGTAGTAATGGTCTCGTTTGGTCTTGCGTATTTGGTGTCTTTGAATAAAATGAGAAATAACGAATAATATGGAAAAATTTTAACTGACTTTTGCCAGTGAATATGCCTTGATTTCAACTTCGAAACAAAAACATATCTAGTTTCAATCTCTATTAATAATGAGCCTAAAACCTTTTAATATGTTTAAATGATAATTAAAACTTTAAAATTGCATTTATTTCAGACAATTATAAATATTATCATTATATGATCAAGTAAAAACGACATTTTCACCTAATTTTTCATTTTTCCTCGATAACCATTTAGTGAATTTGAATAACCTTACGCTAAAGTGATTTTCCAGAGTTCAAGTTACTTATTATAAAAGTTTGAAATTTCTGGTAGCTTTTTTTCTGTTAATAAAAATAAATTTAATCTGTTCGGTTAACGAATCTCCATAAAATGACGTGTAAAATTACAATTTTTTAAAATTTCAATAACTTTTTAACGGTTTAGTGAATCGATTTGTAATTTTTACAGGAGTTTTAGAATTGAATGA
>NW_020442465.1:2414306-2436245 GCF_000699045.2 Agrilus planipennis
AACCCATGTTTTCGGATTGGAGGGGTAAAAAAAATGGCAGGGTCGTTGGGAGAAGTGTATCTTTCTAAAAGGGACTGTGTTGAAAAATAAAAAAAAAACTTAAAAAAAAAGGTGTCTTCATTTCTAACACGGGTACTTATTGAACCGCCCTCGCACATACTACATGAAATCGCGATGATTTTATTCAAAGCTATTTGGTCTGAATTCGTCATTCGTGATTACGTAAATTTTTAATTTTTCAAAATAGTCATAAATTACATCAATCATTTCATTCATCATAATTTTAACATGTAATGGCCAACGTAATAATCTTGGCAGAAATCTCGAACATGGATAATAATAATTCGTCGATAGTTTATTTTTGGAGATTTATATGTACGTGCCAATGTACGCTCTTCATGTGATCTACAGACTCAGTTTTCTATGGAAAATGAAAATGTGACGTAAAAGACGAGCTTACAAATCATATTAATTATCGATATACTGTGCAGTATATGTCAGCGACGCTGTTTCCATAAATATTAGCATAGCTAATTGTCAAAAACCTGCTACACTTAACGTAAGGGTAGTCGACGTTTTACTATAATTTGAGGGGGAATACAATACAATTGTAGTTTTTTCGATATTTTATTTACCCACTACAAACTACCTCAAATTATTGAGGGAAAAATTGCTTCTGCTGTCATACCCCCGCCGGGAATCGAACCCGGGAACTTTGGCTTTACGCACCAATGATCTTGACAGCAGCAGCAACAACTTTTCCCTCATTACTTTCAGGTATATTGTAGTGGGTAAATAAAAAATCAAAAAAATGATTTCAAATTAATATTGCTTATTAATCCACTATTAAGTAACTAACAATGTCATAGGATTTCATATGTTTAATATTACAATTGCAGTTGTTTGATGTGGTGACATTTAAAATATTTTTGATATTAGCCATTTAGCTATATTAAAAGTTTCTGGTCTAATTAAAAAGTGCAAAAAGTTCAGATTGACTGCAAAACTGACATGACCGAGGTCAAGATTTGTATAGATTATGACTTAATTTTGCATTTTCATTTACTTTCAAAGGACTAATTTGCATTAGCTTTTCATTTAATTTGTGTAACTCCAAAAAGAATAAAAATAGAACTATAGGTTTAGGATGAACCAACTTAAACGTCTATCGTCTGATATAATCTGGACTACCTTGTTCGTAAGGGTATGTCTTTTGAGATAAAGTGAGATTTACTCTTAACCTTAAAAAAGAGACTAAATGCTTTTTCATTCAATAACTTTCTATTTGTATTTTCATCGATTTTATTGTTCGAAAACGTTTATGGTTCATCTTAATAAACGTTAAATTGTCGTTTACATCAATTAAGAACAAATACTTATACACATATATGTTTGGTAGGTGTATTTTTAGTACACAATTTGTCACATTGCAATTTTTAATGTCATACCAGTAATTTTGTTATTTAGAATCGCAGTGGCTAAACTATTTACGTGACATAAAACGCGTTCTGAAATTATAAACACTGATTAGGTACGACTAATTTTTATCGTTTAGTCCTTTTTCTCACAAGTTATGACCTTTTGTGCAAAAAAAAGTCGTTCGTTTTTAATCTGCAGACACTGTTGTTTCTATGGTTTACGAAGAGATAATAAAATTTTTCAGAGTATTCACTGGGTAATCTTCAGTTAATTTCAAAGAGTATGCTAGTATTTTCTATATAATTTCTTTTTTATTTTATAATCAAGTAGTACTTTTTTTCTGATAAATAGAATCAAAAAAGTCGCAAGGTTGGTAAAGAAAAACATAATTTCAAATCTCATGAGTTAATATAAACAGTAGACTAAATAATAGAAACCTAGGTATAGTTGAAACGGTCAAAATCGGCTATGTCCACAATAGTAACGCTCGGGACTGTAGTCATTTGCTTCGTTTTAAACACGCCCTTGTTAACTTAGGAAATGCTTCATGAGTTGTACATACAAAGTGAAAAGAAATAACTGAATAATAGAAAGTGGTGCAGCGGTTAGAAGTTGCTTAGGTACGCTAAAGAGCAGGGTCGGTTGGTTGGAATTATATCTTTAAACAATTGTCTTTGCTTTCCTAAATTCCTGAAAAGTCCTAAAATTCTACTTGTCTGTATCTCTTTCTACTGCACATTAATTGGTGTAATGTTATTCCATTGTCTTAGTGCCCGCTGCAATTTCTACCTGACATCTCTTTTCTATGTTTACGATATTCCCTATAAAGTCTGTCGTGAGTAAAAGTAGGCGTTCTGTCAGCAGCCGCTCTAGTCTAGTTATTAAGTTGAAAGAAGAAAATAAATACGACAGTTTCATGTGGACTTTGCCAATTTAGAGCATCCCAACTGTAGATCATTTGGTTATAAGATTTAGATGAAATGTAACCTTGCAAAATTATATATATATATATATATCAATTGTGTCTTATTCAATTTAACCGATTAAAAACAATTCAAGGAGAATAGGAGACGGTCATTCGGTTGGCAAGTATATGTTCTATCTAATAATAATTAAAATAATGCTGCAGGTTTAAGTTCAATGTGAATAATACAATTCAAAAGATGCGTAGAGAAATGTGAAATAGGTTTCACTTCTACAACTAACTATTTTATAATTTTGTACGAATAATAATAATTTTTGGCGTCTGCAAATCAGCTGTAAAATATGATGTCGATTAGAGTCTTAGATCAACTGAACCGAAATGTAATTTGCCAGTATGATATTAAACTAGCTGCAAATCATCGGATATCCAATAAACTACAAAATTAATTCTTTCAAACTACATATTTATTCATACAAATTACTCATATATCTACGAATTTTTAGCTATGGTGGTTGAATATGTGATTTGCTTGTCAAACATATATAGTACAGGTACTGCTCATAACTCACAATCAAATAAACAAATGTTTTTATAAAAAAAGCTGCGCAATTGAGACGAATTACTTAACATCTCATTTAGTAAAATCAGATCAATAGGACAGAAGTTACGATTAAACAAACATATAAACAGTGGCGGATTTGCAGTCCTAGTCGCTCTAGGCCCCAGGCCTTGTGCCGCCCCTTTCTCGCACCTATCATTATAGACTAGATACATAATTTATGAATTTACTTTATATATATCTGGCCGCCCTAGGCCCGGGCCTACTGGGCGTTAGGACAAATCCGCCAATGCATATAAACATTGTACTTACAAACACGGACTGTTGTTCTTGTTTTTAATGGCAAAACTATACAAATTTATAACAAAATTCAAAAGTGTATCGACTGATTGGTTAGTGTTTTTGTTTTTCTACTACTCTGTATACTGATCTCAGTATTTCATGTACCTATATTGCATTTTAGACTCTAAAAAGTGGCAATATTTCTACAGATTATCACTTAATATTGCATTTTCATTTGCAAAGTAACAAATACATAATTCATGGTGTTGCCGTTTATAAAAAAAAAGAATATGAAAAACTCTAACGGTTGTTTAAATTTTATTGTTTTCTTACGTCGCAATTTATTAGTTTATTGTTACTACAAGGCTATTTGTGAAAACTTATAATACGTACCTATCTACATAGACATACATATGTAGGTATTCTGTACAAATATCAAGTCTTATTACGATTAGGTGTGCCTCCTCAATAGATAAGAGCTTGGAAAATGCCGGATAATAATTTTTATCTCAATTTTATTGTTACTATTATTGCTGATCTACTTGGAATTATACATATGTATCACGTTTCAGTATTGTGTTGCGCTCATACAATTTCTGAGAAATTAAATAATTATGTTTTTTTTAATAATTGTATTGGTTTAATTACTTATACCTTTTTCAGACGATGAGATTGCGGTGTGATTTTTAGGGCAGATTCAAGTTATGATTGTAAAACAAGCTGCTTGGTTTAAGATGTTTTAAATTCTTATATGTACCAAACACGACTAACTTTCAAAAACGAAAAACTTTCTAACCTAGCATTATGGCGACTACTTATTTTATTTTTGTACAGTTTCCAAAAATGAAGCAGTACAAAAGAGGATTTGCAGCTATGTATATGTAAATCATAACTCAACCTTTTTTAATCCATAATCAAGAATTTACAATATACATAACCACAGTCTGTGCCTGTGACATGACCAAATACTTTATTAAACAGGTCTGGCAAGTTAAAATTCGTGATTTTAAATTGGAAAATCTGTTAAAGTGACAATATAATCGTATATAAAGTAACGCGCCTATTTAATTAAACGTTGAAATGGTCAACTAGTTGTAGAATGTTGTAACATCAGAGGAGATAACAGCATCAAATTACATTACAAACCTACCTACGCTTGGACCATAGATATTAGTACATTATTATATATGATTAAATTATGGTAATGTCACAACCTAAATATCTAACTAATTATGGTTACATATTGTATTTGTAACAATGAATGAATAACATACAAAATACGTGTTTAATTAGGTTATAAACTAAGTGATTAGCGTTAAACAGGAAGAAGGAGTTATTTTTGTTAAAAGTTGGAAATATAATGTGTAAGTAATTATCGGTCTGGTTTAAATTAGTTTTCTAAGGTACTTTATCATACGATTAGCTTCAACAGTCTAATTTTCTTCACTAATAACAAACTAAACAAAAAAAAAAGAATAAGCGGAGTATTTCACACACGTAAATAAATAATTTTTTTTACAGGCTACTTTATATCTACTCATCAATAGTTGGGCCTTTTTGAACTTAATGAATTTTGATTTTTATTCTCCTTGCGTATATGTAGGAATTATATTTTTCTATGGATCTCAGTTAATAATCATAACACTTTTAATACGACTATATTTTTCATTGAAATCTAATAAAGTTGTCCTTACAACGTCTTGGTTTGTCCTAAAATGTTACCAGCGAAATCCGATTTCAGAATATTAAACTATAGTTTTTTATTTCAAATAAGGGCATTTGGATTAATTAACCTTAATTATTTATTTATCTATTTATACACCTCATGAAGCTATGGTTTAGTCTCACCCTATTATTATTAGAATCGGATTTGACATATCATGTATATGGTTGGGACGATTAAATTTGGCAATGTCCGCAATAAATTATCTGTGAGAATCAATGTATCTTCTTTCTTGTTTCCACATCCGACTATAGTCATTTACTGCATTTGAATATGCCATTTTTATGTTATGAAATGCTTCATAAGTAGTATAGACTAAGTGAAAAGAGATAACCGAATAATAGCAAGCGATTCAGCGGCTAGGGGTTGCTTAGGTACGCAAGAGGTCAGGGTCGGCTTTATAACTACCTGGTTGAAATTATATATTTAAACAAGCGTTTTTGGTTTTTTAAAATTCCTGAGTATGTTGAACCTTCTTTAAAGTCCGATGCTAGCAACACGCTCAAATCCTGCTTGTCTGTATCTCTTTCTATTACACTTTAATGTGTTATTCCTTTTTCTTTATTAGTGTCCGCTGCAATTCCTACTTGACATCTCCTTTCTATGTTTACGATATCCCCTACAATGTCTATCGTGTGTAAAAGTAAGCGCCTGACAGCAACCGCTCTAATTTAGTTACGTAAGTTAAAGTTAAAAGAAGAAAGTAAAGGCGACAGTTTTATTGCGAACTATGTGAATTTTGAACGTCCTAAGTATACGTATCTCATTCGTAAAAGATAAATGAAAGACGCAAATCCAACGTTTTTGGTACGCGCTTACTTTATTCTGTCAGTGTCAAATTGACCAATTTTTTGAGAAAAGGATAACATTCGTTCTTTAGATGAAAATAAGTTTTTTTCACGTTTGTCTAAAAATACTGGAAATATTGTATTGTTTATTGTATGCACTTAAGTTGTGTTTACGTAAGTTTGTTTAATAATATGTATATTAACATCATTTTACGTATAAGTACGATGTTTCTTGAGTTTCATAAAAAAATAAATTAAATATGCATGTATTTTATAATTAGTATTTAGTTTTTTTTCATTAGATCACAATCCTTAACAAATACACATGTATTTAACATAATTACACGTTAAGGCTGCATTAATGTCTAGGTATGAGGGATGAGTTTCATTATCAATTTAAATCAATGAGTGTAGAAGTTTAATCTAGAGTTAAAAATCCGGACTCAATTTCGGCTAAAACATATGAACGAGTGATAGGTGTTGCTCGAAAAATATTTAAAACGCAGGCGTTATATTTTTCTGACAAATAAGGCGGATTGTTTTACAAAAGCATTTAGTCCACAACAAACTTTTAGATTGAGCGATAGCCATTTACTACCATGCAATCCCGTTTATGGTATAATCGTAAATTTACACCTTAAAATACTTAACTGTTAATTGACTTTTGGACCCTGGATAATAAAATTCTTACAATTAGCGGTAATTGCTGACGACCATCTTTTCAGTATTGAAAGCTCGGAAGAATAACATTTGTACAAACATGTTTATATGTGTACAGACACAGATAGCAGATTTTTATTTTATTATAAGTATAAGTGTAGAGGCTATGTTATATGAGCAGTTTAGAGTTACACATACTGACAAACACCTGTGCCTCTGATAAGCACAGTATGCAAGATACATACATAAATAAATAGATGCATTATTGTGGTAAAATTGCTAAGGTGATTCATCAAATTCTAGACAGTTCTTCCATATCAGTGGTAAACAATTAAAGCGAACATAGATGTAGGTGTAATGTACAGGGCGGACTTATTCAATTTCGTTAAGCAACTGTAATGCAAAATACGTATTATGTACCTATATGTTTACATCCCAGTTACAAGACAATTTTTAGGAAGTTTCGTGGACCTTCTTCTATTAAAACAAATAACAAGTTAACGAAGTTTTTTACATTACAGTAAAAGCTCTTTATTTAGTGATTCTTTCTTGTTTTGAATTTTGAAATTAGTCCACTCGGTTACATTTTTATAAAAGGTGCCTCGGCACGAGCCAATATAGTATTCTAAAGGTGCTGATACGTTGAAAAATAACACCGAATCCTTTTCTACTCAGTTAGATTTTTATAAAAGCCATATGTACCATCGTACATACTCAAAAGATGCCGATACATTGAGGAGATTCAGTAGTACACGCGCCATTGAGTAAAAACATGATTATCGGTTCTAGATATCATGAGTTTAATGTTTGGAACAGAGGTTTGAAATTTTGTAGTAAGATAGATAAAGCTTTGTCCTAAAGCTTGTCGAAGGCCATTTTAAAAATTTTTAATTTCTAATAAAAATACGTGTCCTACAAGAAGCATCAACATTAAGCACTTGTAAAAGCTTTTAATGACCATATTATTGAAAACCAAAAACGTACCGTGTTAGTTGGAACCATTGTCTGCTACCATACAAAAAATTAGATGTTTATCTCGCAGCGTTAAATTACAATGTTTAGAATAGAAACCCATGTTTTCGGAAAAATTCACACTAGGCACGAGCGGTCTATTGCGGTCAATCTCCTTAACAAATCACACCGAATCATTTTCTGTTTACAGATTGCAACCGCAAATAATGAAATTTTTAACCGCGAATAGAGAAACTGGGTTGCAATTTTTTCACCCGCGAATAAGTAAACCGTGAATAAGAAACTGTTACTGTATTCGGAAAAAATTTTGACTAAGATATTTTGTAAAACATATTTTGCCAAATATCAAAAATTATCCTGAACATGGGTATGTTCTACTTGACATTGGATGGTATTCTGTTAAGATAACTTTTTACACTTTTAGTAGAATTATTTACCAACATTTCTAACCTGTTGAGTGATGGGATACAATTTCCTTACTTTCTGTCAGAAATACTGTTAATAATGTTGCACATCGCGCATATTATTTGTTTTTCGTTAAGTGACGTACGAAAATACAAATTGTATTGCAACATGACATAAAATTAATTCCAAATTGCTGAGGGATATTCCCAATTTTCAGAAAGGTGCCTAATCAATACAGAAAACATTTCATTGGAGTGGTGTGAGGCCCATGACTGGCTATAGCCACAGTCAGCAGATGCTATTTGGATTTTAACTTATTAATAAATAATTTTATTGCTTTTGTAAAAAAATATTTTNATGAATTATTGTAGAGTATTCGTGGCAAAGTTAATAAAATCTTTTGTAATTGATAAAATTATGTATTCCCCAATTTAAAATATGTTGCAATATTCAGAAGCAGTACATTCTGGTGCATTGAACGTCTTGGTCGATTTTTCAAAATGAAAATTTTATAATTTGATTTTTTATCAATTTGATAGAAACAGACGTCATTTTAAGGCGCCGACCGTGATAATAAGTGTTTATTTTTTTGTATGTAATAAAATAAGATAACAGAAGTTGTCGATTATTTCAGAAATTCATTTGTTCCGAATTTAACTGAAATGCGATTTACAAAATTATGATATCACTTTAAATAACAGTTTGATAACGGTTTTTCAATTAAAAAAAAGATAATTAAGTTGGAGTTAATTGAAGTAATAAGCATTGTTACAGCCAAGGTAATTAATCAGCATATTAATAATACTATCTAGCGATTACGTAAAATATCTACCTAATGTAGACATAGTGATTATTAGGGTAGAATTAATCAAACAGTCTAGCTATTTTACAAATTATCTAGTAATAAATAATAAATACTACAATTAGTTAATTGTATACCGAACTACATGAAGTTACGAAAAAGTCACGAAAGTTTAGTCGAAAGTTTAGTAAAGTTATAAAAGGAAGACATAGATACCTACCTAACAAAATCAGTAAAAAACAAAAAAAGAACGTCTGGATAAGTAATTACGTAATTAATAAAGCTATCTACATAATTCAGTCAGCATTCATATTGGCCAGCTGTCTGGGGAGAGTATGAGTTTTGGCATAATTAAAATTTAGAGTGAAGAAAAATAAAATTTATGTATAATATGTTACAAATGTATTAGATTAAACAAAATAAAACATTAATTGTTTACGTTCGTACACTGTAAAAAATTCGCGANATCCAAGGAAACCACAGAAAAACTTGGACCAAGGCAGACGGACAGACCCGGAATCGAACCGGCGTCCTCCCGAATGCTAAGCAATGGTCTAGACCTCTAGGCCATGCCGCTCGGTCTGCGAAGATAAAGAATCACGTCTCCGTTTCAATTTAGCCCAGCGCCCTCTAATATCTATTACTATGTAGCTCTCCACAATAATCTTATCAACTGAAAAATGAAAAAAATTATATTTTTTCAAACGGAATTTTGTTTTTGTTAAATTTGAGATAATCGACAATTCCTAAAATAATTTTAAGAAAATATTTTTGCCTTTAAACTTGAACCAGATCAAAAAATTTACCAAATACTAATTCTGAATTTTATAAATATTTTACTTTGTTATCAGTAACTTGCAATTTTAATTCAAATTAACAGTGTGCATACGTCAATAGGCCAGCAAATTTCGATAACCCTGTCAAGTCGACTCCCAGCGCAATACTTTTATTATAACCCTCGTAGAGTAACTTATTCAGATAAGTAATAAATTATTGAAGTTATTTTGAGGGACTTACAGTCCCTGCTAATTTTAGACCTCATGTTTACCGTATACACAAGTGATAGAGTTCGATCCATATTCTAGCAAATAAACTTGTGATTTTTTTAACTTATTTTCCGCTGCATTCTTTTACGATAATATTTTGAAACAATTGACTGTTTTAATATCTTGAAATAAAACAATAGTCTCATCACTTAACAAATGAATTAATTAAATTAATAAATTTCTGAATTTATTATTTTTGCATTTATGTTGGCAATACATTGCATAGTTTTATTTATCCGGCTCGAAGGACCAAAACTAAATAATTTATTTTGTAAGATTAATTGAGACATCTATGACATTGTTAAAGTACACAAATTATAAAACTGTACATTGTACAGGATCGGAAAGATCTAAAGTTGTAGTTATCCCATAAAATACTAACAATTAGTCAATTAAATTACATAATTAGCAATCGGATTTTGTTTTAACATTTCAGTTTATTAGTGCTTATCTCTTACGATCGTACTTATTGGAACTGTTCGTGTATTAAATATACTATAAAGATAATTAAACCCTAATAAGATATTGACGTTGATGCATGCACTTTTGTAGGATGCGTCACCAATCTCTAAAATGCTCCTAATTTAAGTTAATGCTTATTTACTGTTATCAATTGGGTTATTAAGTAAAGATAATCATTTCCATTAGATTGAACCAAATTTTTGTTTGTAGCGTGCGCTTTATTGTAAGTAGGTGGTACCTATAATGAGCCAAATTACAAGAAATTCCATAACTCTAATTGAGGAAAAGATAAATTTCAATAAGGTCAAATCTTACACTCTAGCGACATTCATATTAACGAATTTGTTTGTTAACAGGTGGAAATTAAATTGAAAAAGTCCTCTATTGGTATATTTTAACTGTTTTACGTAATTTTTTTTTGTACTTTTGTTGGATTGTAGAATATTTATACCGGCATCACAAAATGTCCAGCAAGCGTCCAGCGTCTCACCTAAAACTACTAGATTATTGATTTTTTTAAATTAAAATTATTAAAGTTTAAATTACATAACATAGAAAATATAAAGCTAGTTATTTTTTAATGGCATTTAAAGATTTAAACTGCTTTCGGCGGCGACCCGTATATTGAAAAACGCGACTTTTAATAAATTAATTAATCAAAACAATATTTTGAAATGTAACATTACTCTAGACGTCTAGATAATGGGCTAAACCCGAAACACATGTCAAGTTGTCAAGTAGATAATAAATCAGTGACAAATTTCAATCTGATTAAAAATCCCTAACTGGGGTATTCGATATGGGACTAAACAATTATTGCAAAGAAATGCACCTGAGAAGTTTGACGTTTAAAGTACTAATTAAGCAAAGATAATCGCGGTACGTTCTCTACCTGAGGATATCGTCTTTGACGAAACGCGAAAACAAATATTGGGTTTTAGCGTTTTATTTATAGTTCATAAATCCACAAAACTCGATTTGACTTTTTTGTAGACCAGACACATAAATAATTATATTTTTTTAAAGAAATTTTAAATATGTTTGGTGCATATCAACTACACTGCAAGCATATAATATTTCTAGTAATAATACTAAATGAGGTCATTACTAACTCCATGTAATTGCTTTTACATAATGGGTAATAATAAGTTTTGTACTAAAATGAGGGCTGTTTAAAACTTATTCGCTTGATTTCCGATTGTAAATAGGTAAATGCTACCTTTCGTGCTATTGTTTTTTAATTATAGGAAGCTTATATAGTTAAAAGAAACTTTGTTGGTTAAAATTAATGCCTAAAGTAGTACATACAGCAGTGCCAAACAGAGAATCCAGCATAGGGATGTTTTGTACTTTGAGGTGTTGCACATTGTTCAAAAGATTTTGGTTATTTTAAGGATGTTGTCAGTGAAGCAGTAGATATTTTCAGATAGATGTAATTGAAAAAATATACTCCACAAATTTACCAAACATTTTTTTATTTCATTTTCACTTGTGTGACATACAAGGAGAAAATGTAGACAAAGAAATATGTATTTCTATGTTCAGTAGCGTTTTGTCGTCATAACATACATTTATTACTGATAGAGTACCTTGAGGATAAAGAATTTATTTTTAAAAATTAAATTTTTGTGCGTCAAAACTACCAAATAAATTTTCCGAAAATCTTTCAGAAACCTATCGACAAGTTAAAAAAAGTACAAAAATAACATAGTACGCACACATATACTTGTAGTACTGTTAACTGTTAACGGAAATGCGTGTAATCCGTCATATAGGTACAATTCCTAGGAAATGTATATACTTTCCCAAACCGCCCGGAAATGTGTGAAACAAATTATATTAGACACATTTCCTAGGAAATCTATACATTTTCTAAATAGCAGTCGGAAATGTATTACATTCGAGATACGCGGGGATAACTGAGATAACCCTTATTCTCAGTTTATTAAACATGTTGTATTCATTTTATTCACAAAAAGCATTAATTTTATGAATTTCCTCATACAATATCGAAATTTCATACAATTCCTAGGAAATGTATACATTTCCCAGGATATGTGTGTATTAAAAATCTTAATACAATGTTTTATACATTTCCTAAATAGCCTCGAAATTGTATACAATTCCTAGATTTCATACATTTCCGGTGACATAACTACAAATTAATTATAAGAGAAAAAGCGTAGGTTCATATTAATATGATTTTCCATCCCCTTTGTACGCATTAAGGCTGATTTTCTCACCATGCGTCTGGAATGCGGGACCCAACCACTAATTAGTCGCCAGTTTTATGTTGTCTTCACATTCATTATACAGCAGCTGACTGTCAGTCTTTTGACAAATTTTGGACTTATTAGCATGTTTTTGTCGCGATGTTTAAAAATTATTCGCTTATTGATTTAGCAATTATTGCTCATTTACTTGAAGATGATAAGAAAATGAAAAAGAAAAACGAAACAAGGAAAATGGAATTCTTTTACATTCCTATTGCTATAATTTTTTTGATTTAAATGGAATAAGTGATCACGACTAAAACAATTAATTTTTCGCACATCCATTTTACGTAATAAAATACCCTCCCTCTGTTGAATTGAATGTACTTTTATTATCAGCAACTGCTGGTATCGTCACGTCAAAGTCCCTACTCTCTCTCTTCTGCAATATCGGTCACCGACAAGCGTTGGCTAGCCGTGGGCTACCTGTGACACACGAATATTGTGACGGACATCTGTCGGGCGGCTGCCTGCCGTCTACTCGACGATAGTGAAAATCAAGCTTTAGCTATAAAATATTGGCGGCAAACTGACACGTGATACTCGGATGAGGTAAGCTCGTAAGCGATTCGGTATACATTGTCAGCTCCCATTCCTATTAATTCGAGCTCAGATATACATTTGATTGTTGATTACACTAATGACACCTACATATATGTACTGCATAAACGACGAATAATTAAATTAATAATTAGCCAGGCATCAAAAGAAAGCAAAATCGTACTAGTAACGGCGAAATAGACGCATCCACGATATTTTTAATTTGACCAGTCGTGAGGTTTAAAATAGCTCCGGCTCGCTTTTGCGGAGTGTCGTATTAATCGAAGGGGTTGACGACGTCAAAGGAGACTTACCCTTCCTCTTCTCAGTATTCGGCTGATCGTCGATGCCTGGTTGAAAAACGGCAATGTAACCGTTTCGTGTACTTCGTCCCTCTGCTGGTTCAACAACGTGGTTTGTGTTGCCGTTCATTGATCGTTCCGACGACAGCTCCGAAATAAATTTTTTGAGGTTACCACAAACACACACGCACACGTGTCTTACGGTCGGCGTCGGTCGACTACTAAAATATATATGTAGTATCCACAGGAGGCCGAAACGTACTTATATAAAAGAAAAATCCCGCGCAAATACGATTGGATCGGCCGACCGGCGTTTTAACTTATTGACCGAAAATATTAACTCGTTGTCGTTGACTGTTGCAGAGAGTTTCGAGCGTTTGTTGCACGGACGGACATTTTCAGATTGGTTCGGCTGAGAAATTGGCGAACGTTTTTATTATTACTTTACTACTATGTAGTTGGTTGTATTTACGAAATGAACAAACGGCGTGCTTGCCACGTGATCGAAAAGTGCGGAAATGTCCTACCTATGTACACTAATTATATGTCTATATAGTTATGTATGCCGAACTAAATAAATAACGACAATACAGTAGTATTTAGCGGCTATGTGTATTGCACGGTACGTTTAACTTGAATGAGTGTCGAGCGGGTCTCGGTTATAGCGGCGGTTTTCAAGGCAAGGCAACCGATAGCGATAACCCACAATACCTATTCCTATTTAAGCGAAGCGAAGCCCCAGCAACCGCCAGCGGAACGATATCTCTCTCAGTTTTGTTAACTAGCGCTAATGACCGTACAGAGGCTGCTCGTTGCGGGGGAACGTGATTACTTTTCCCAGTGGAATATTACGATAAAAATGACGAAACGTAAGATAACAATAACTTCATCATCATCATAAGGTCGTCAGTCCTAAGACTGGTTGGACACGTACCTCCACTCGTTCCTATCCTGAGCTAATCTTCGCATTTCCCTAACTAGAACTAGAATAGCTCACATCCTTAACTATTTGCGAACAGTAATCAAATCTAGGTCTACCTCTACCCCTTCTAACTCCCGTTTCTGCCTCTAATATGTCTGACTAGACCTTCATGCCTGATAAGGTGTCCTACCAACCTATCTCGCCTATTTCTTATTGGTTTCCATGTCCTCTGTTCTCCTATTTTTTTTATTATCTCTTCATTTCTAACGTTCTCTATTCACAGTATCCTCATCATTCGCCTATAACACCACATTTCGAACGCTTCTAACTTTTTCTCATCTGAAGCGCCCACCGTCCATGTTTCGAACCCGTACAGCGCCGCGCTCCACCTTTAACAACCTTTTTCGAATTTATAAATTTAGTCTCACGAGCATAGAAAGGACTTCTTTTTATTGAAGGCGACTCGGCCCTGTGATATCATCCTCTGCTTTATATCCCTACTACTCCTTCCGTCCTGACTTATCTGACTTCCTAGATACCTAAAATCAGCCACTTCTTCTAATTTTTCGTCTCCTATCTTTATATTCGCTCTTTCCCTACTTTTTCTTCCCTTGCATATCAGTATTTTAGTTTTACTTTTATTTATTTTCATACAGTACTGATCTGTCAGTACCGCTTCCATTTTNAATTTAATCTGTTCGGTTAACGAATCTCCATAAAATGACGTGTAAAATTACAATTTTTTAAAATTTCAATAACGTTTTAACGGTTCAGTGAATCGATTTGTAATTTTTACAGTAGTTTTAGAAGTGAATGAGGAACGTTCTTCCAAATTTTTATTTGTCTCGTAGCATTTTGACATACCTCCCAAACATCGTTAAAGGCTAAAAGTGCTGGTTGATATAGGAGACGTTAAGTCGGGAGAGGAGAATGAACTAACGGAATTCTCAAAATAATTTGAATAAAGCGTAGCATTTCCTCAAAAACTTTAAATTGTATTTATTGGACTTATGTTTGTATGTATATTACTTTATTATTTATATGAAAAGATGACTGAAGATAAATTTAACACATCGCATTTTTCAAAAAAATGATGTCGTTCTTTGTGTGTTTGGTTCCCTATTGTACACAACTTACTTTAAACGTAAACATCCTACAACATATTGTTATTCGTATCCATTCAAAAATGAACGAACAATAAAAATGGCTGAGTAATTGCCGCACTCGTTATTATCAACAAACATGTGTAATTAACGTCGATGATAATACATTTCGCATACTACATGAACCATCACGACATGACGTTGTTAAGTCTCCGTGATTTTATAAACTTACGACATTCGATATCAGAGAAGAAAAACAGTAGTAATTTGTAATTTCTCGGAACACCACTCGATCTGTTTATTCAATTACGCCCAATCAAGTGACCAGACTTTGACCAGAAACAATTCAGCATGCGTTCAGGTGCACATGCTCGTTGCAGCAGTTGTTTATTTTTATACGAGGAACATTCCATTATTTATGAACAATGGTACACGTGTGGTAAATAAATTGTATCTTTTCTTAATTACTGTATGGAAACTGGGTAAAGGTCTAGATGATGGCCCCCACCCCCTTCGGAGGGGGGAGGAATCGAAAGAGGGTGGTCACCTGAGTGAAACCCCATAAAAAATTTGCAGCGGTCTCACCCCCATAAAAAGTTACGGGGGTTGAAAGTTGATTATTTTGACAATTTTCATACACTATAATTCAAATAAAATTCAATAAAATAGGTATTTTCAAGGGGGTGGAGGTGGGGATCGGAAGAGGATGGTCACTTGAACAAAACCCGATAACCTAACATAAACTATCCTATTGATAAAGCTATTTAAATCGAATGACGAAATTGGGTGCCACTTCCGCCTTAACAGGAAATAGCAGTGAATATTTCGTATCTTTCGTGTGAACAGAATATCGATAGTACCGATTTTAACTGTGTATTATTAATAATTTCTAATGTTTTAAACATGATTACATCTTTCTTTCATTACTATTTACAATTACAATTTGAAGCACCATCAAAGTCACCGGTTTTTAAATAAATATGTTNACATTCATTATACAGCAGCTGACTGTCAGTCTTTTGACAAATTTTGGACTTATTAGCATGTTTTTGTCGCGATGTTTAAAAATTATTCGCTTATTGATTTAGCAATTATTGCTCATTTACTTGAAGATGATAAGAAAATGAAAAAGAAAAACGAAACAAGGAAAATGGAATTCTTTTACATTCCTATTGCTATAATTTTTTTGATTTAAATGGAATAAGTGATCACGACTAAAACAATTAATTTTTCGCACATCCATTTTACGTAATAAAATACCCTCCCTCTGTTGAATTGAATGTACTTTTATTATCAGCAACTGCTGGTATCGTCACGTCAAAGTCCCTACTCTCTCTCTTCTGCAATATCGGTCACCGACAAGCGTTGGCTAGCCGTGGGCTACCTGTGACACACGAATATTGTGACGGACATCTGTCGGGCGGCTGCCTGCCGTCTACTCGACGATAGTGAAAATCAAGCTTTAGCTATAAAATATTGGCGGCAAACTGACACGTGATACTCGGATGAGGTAAGCTCGTAAGCGATTCGGTATACATTGTCAGCTCCCATTCCTATTAATTCGAGCTCAGATATACATTTGATTGTTGATTACACTAATGACACCTACATATATGTACTGCATAAACGACGAATAATTAAATTAATAATTAGCCAGGCATCAAAAGAAAGCAAAATCGTACTAGTAACGGCGAAATAGACGCATCCACGATATTTTTAATTTGACCAGTCGTGAGGTTTAAAATAGCTCCGGCTCGCTTTTGCGGAGTGTCGTATTAATCGAAGGGGTTGACGACGTCAAAGGAGACTTACCCTTCCTCTTCTCAGTATTCGGCTGATCGTCGATGCCTGGTTGAAAAACGGCAATGTAACCGTTTCGTGTACTTCGTCCCTCTGCTGGTTCAACAACGTGGTTTGTGTTGCCGTTCATTGATCGTTCCGACGACAGCTCCGAAATAAATTTTTTGAGGTTACCACAAACACACACGCACACGTGTCTTACGGTCGGCGTCGGTCGACTACTAAAATATATATGTAGTATCCACAGGAGGCCGAAACGTACTTATATAAAAGAAAAATCCCGCGCAAATACGATTGGATCGGCCGACCGGCGTTTTAACTTATTGACCGAAAATATTAACTCGTTGTCGTTGACTGTTGCAGAGAGTTTCGAGCGTTTGTTGCACGGACGGACATTTTCAGATTGGTTCGGCTGAGAAATTGGCGAACGTTTTTATTATTACTTTACTACTATGTAGTTGGTTGTATTTACGAAATGAACAAACGGCGTGCTTGCCACGTGATCGAAAAGTGCGGAAATGTCCTACCTATGTACACTAATTATATGTCTATATAGTTATGTATGCCGAACTAAATAAATAACGACAATACAGTAGTATTTAGCGGCTATGTGTATTGCACGGTACGTTTAACTTGAATGAGTGTCGAGCGGGTCTCGGTTATAGCGGCGGTTTTCAAGGCAAGGCAACCGATAGCGATAACCCACAATACCTATTCCTATTTAAGCGAAGCGAAGCCCCAGCAACCGCCAGCGGAACGATATCTCTCTCAGTTTTGTTAACTAGCGCTAATGACCGTACAGAGGCTGCTCGTTGCGGGGGAACGTGATTACTTTTCCCAGTGGAATATTACGATAAAAATGACGAAACGTAAGATAACAATAACTTCATCATCATCATAAGGTCGTCAGTCCTAAGACTGGTTGGACACGTACCTCCACTCGTTCCTATCCTGAGCTAATCTTCGCATTTCCCTAACTAGAACTAGAATAGCTCACATCCTTAACTATTTGCGAACAGTAATCAAATCTAGGTCTACCTCTACCCCTTCTAACTCCCGTTTCTGCCTCTAATATGTCTGACTAGACCTTCATGCCTGATAAGGTGTCCTACCAACCTATCTCGCCTATTTCTTATTGGTTTCCATGTCCTCTGTTCTCCTATTTTTTTTATTATCTCTTCATTTCTAACGTTCTCTATTCACAGTATCCTCATCATTCGCCTATAACACCACATTTCGAACGCTTCTAACTTTTTCTCATCTGAAGCGCCCACCGTCCATGTTTCGAACCCGTACAGCGCCGCGCTCCACCTTTAACAACCTTTTTCGAATTTATAAATTTAGTCTCACGAGCATAGAAAGGACTTCTTTTTATTGAAGGCGACTCGGCCCTGTGATATCATCCTCTGCTTTATATCCCTACTACTCCTTCCGTCCTGACTTATCTGACTTCCTAGATACCTAAAATCAGCCAATTCTTCTAATTTCTCGTCTCCTATCTTTATATTCGCTCTATCCCTACTTTTTCTTTCACTTGCATATCAGCATTTTTGTTTTAGCAAAAAAAAGACAAACGCACTGCCTTAAGATTGAACACGGGACCACTCGTGTGTCAGCCACGCATTCAAACCAGTGAACCATTTCGACATTTCACCGCAGTACCTCTAAACTTTACTTAGCCGGGGTGGTGATGCCGGTTTAAGTCAACAGGAACATTTTGGTGCCGTTTCTGTTCTTATACGTAGCTTCTTTTCTGCTATAATAAATTATTTCAGAATTTGTTGTTATAACAACGCATGTAGATAATTATGTATAAATTAAGTACTCCACTAATGATGAGGCGGTCCAACTTACCATAAATCAAGTAAAATATCAAAAAAAAGGTTGCATTAGTTTACGCAATAATTTTGCAAAACGGTTAACTATTGTTCTATATGGTTTAAACGTAATAGAACTGTACACAATCAATAAAATGATTTTCATTTTCATTCATTGCATCGTGACCCGACCGTGAAAACAATTAATGATAAAAAATAGCGGAGCATAAAAATAAGTCACAGCGGGTAATAATAATATCGGTTTGTTTATGTAATTTACAACCTGTTATTCACTGAATAATTATTGCTTTAGAGGTAGAGATACGAAGATAGATAATGAATATACTTTATAAATGGCCGCTTAATTTCTAATGTATTGTAGAAACTGAAATAAGTTGTAGCTAATGAAAAATATGGAATTAAATTTAATTATGATTAGTACTTCAGAATTTTAGGAACGGGAAAGTTTTTGTCTCGGAAAATATGTATATAGGAGAATAAAAGCGTTTGGTACCTACAAGAAACTTAATCATTTAAGAAGGATATTACAACCGTGCACTCTTTGTTCGCTTTATGACTTATGAGCAACGGTTATCAGTTCCCGGGTATATAAAAGATGCCGCCGATATCGATCGTTGCCTACGGCATTCGTTTGTAACAATATGGTATCCGTCTATCTAGCATTGCGTGACATTTTCATCTAAAACTCCATAGCATTATAATAGTAGTTTTGTAGAAAAACAACATCAATAGTAAAAATAACAATACAGCTTCTTCAGTTTTCCTTTAAGAGAATGATCTGTACAAAATCATGAGTTTAACGTTTGTACACGAATCTAGAATAGACTAGAACGTTAAATCCTAAATTCGAAAATCGAAATTTTACATTCTTCGATTTTTTTAACAGAAGTCTTACGAGGTATTAAATGTTTATTACAATACACAAGTCACAAAGGATAGGCGGTGTCTCAAATAAAGACGAGTGAAATGTCATTGAAAAGAATGACGTGCATTCATAGATTTTTCATTAGAATCAAACTAACTATAAGCAGTTTTAAATGTTAATCACTGTTAACCGCTATCTATCCCAGAAATAGTCGAGTAGGATGCCATTCGAAAGATATCCAAGTTCACTGTCGTGTGATTTACATTCTTCGATTTTTCATCAAAGTCCGGAAACATCCAGTCAATAGTTTTTGAGTTATAAGCGGTAATACACTGCAAGCGAAGTCACGACGAGTAAGCAGTGTTTCAAAGATAATCTAGTGAGGTCTTATTTGAAAGATGTCGAAGTTCTATGAATGACGTACATTCTTAGATTTTTCATCAAAGTCCAGAAATATCCAGTCATCAATAGTTTTTGAATTATAAGCGGTAGTATACTGCAGGCGAAGCCACGGCGGGTAATCGGTATTCCAAAGATAATCTTGTGAGGTCTTATTTGAAAGATATCGAAGTTCCATGAATGATGTACATTCTTCGATTTTTTATCAAAGTGCAGAGACATCCATAGTCATAGTTTTTGAGTATAAAATGCATGTACTAAAAACTACAGCAACCGTTGCTACAAGTGTGACTAGTACAAGGAATGCATGACAAGAAAAAGGCCTTTTTATTCGTCTAGGAATGTAATAATAATAACAAGATAACTTTCTCTTTGTATAATTTTTTGTCTTTAATTTAGTAACTGTCATTCTCCTTCCGAAAAAGGGTGAAAGGAGATAAAATTCAATTTTGGCTATAACAACCTTCATTGTCGTAAGAGGAGAAAATACTTTTGAAAACGTTAATAGCAATATTTACTACTACTAAACTTGAATTCATTGATATAAAAGCAATAAATATATGTATTTAAGGAAATTTTTAAAATGCAAGTAAGTAAGTTTAAACAACGACAAGAATTGATTTAGCACAAAAATTAGAGTACATATATTAAATACCTTTAGAAGAAACGTTCTTTTTTTATTATATCCGAACATCGTCCTAATAATAAAAGTTATCTGATTATGTCTGTCTTTGTTTGCGCACTTTAGCAAAATATTCTGTTATCACGCGTAGTAAATTATCACAGTGATTTTGTATTAATTCATGGTCTTGTTTCCGATAGCGTACAAATGCTACAAATTACACGCTCTTACCAAAATTAAATAAGGAGCCTCGTTTACGTGTAATTTGTTTAAACAGTTATGGACGTGTGACAATGTTAATATTTTAACAAGTTCAAAAAATTGCGCAATGTTTAACCATATCACAGAGTGCGTCATTTGCAAATTTAAAAAAAAATATCGATATGCTTCACTAGACTTGCAAATGATGATAAAACGTCACAAGCCCATTGTATAATATAAATTAATCTTTATCTGATTTTTTCTCAATTGCTTGACTTAATTTGCAATAAAATATTTTGATTGTACCTTGCCATAAAAATACGTTTATGTACAAATAACAATAATTATTATCTTATCTATTACCTGTTACGACTAAGCGATAAAAAAATACTACATATTGTATTGCTAGTTATTAAAATCAGTTATGAAACTCACTGTACGCTGCAGTGTACTGTGTTGCCTATAGTAAATACTCATTATTCTAAGGAATTTGTCACCAAAAGTATTATAATGATGTTTGGGAGGTATGTCAAAATGCTACGAGACAAATAAAAATTTGGAAGAACGTTCCTCATTCAATTCTAAAATTCCTAGAAAAATTACAAATCGATTCACTAAACTGTTAAAATGTTATTTAAATTTTAAAAAATTGTAATTTTACACGTCATTTTATGGAGATTCGTTAACCCAGCAAATCAAATTTATTTTTATTAACAGAAAAAAAGCTACCAGAAATTTCAAACTTTTATGATAAGTAATTTGAACTCTGGAGAGTCACTTTAGCGTAAGGTTATTCAAATTCACTAAATGGTTATCGAGAAAAACATTTATTTAAACATATTAAAAAGGTTTACGCTCATTATTAATGGAGATTGAAACTAAATATTTTTTTGTTTCGAAGTTGAAATCAAGGCATATTCACTGCCAAAAGTCAGTTAAAAATTTTCCATATTATTCGTTATTTCTTATTTTATTCAAAGTTTTTGGTCAAATTCCAAATTTTCTCTCAAACCGTATACTTTTTTTTGTGT